>NC_142602.1:73911651-74046846 GCF_041222555.1 Hakea prostrata
CTCAGCCAGACCATGCGCATACATCCTTATTTTGTTGAAGAAATAACTTCAATTCATCTTTAAACTCTTCCAGCTGTTCAGACCCGACATAAGTAATCTTTTTCGCATCCTCGGTACACAGCTGGATTTGCTCCGGGTTTCTCCACTGGTTCGGGCCTTTGCATCTCGTCCCTTCCCGATCATCTCGAATTTCTATGGGGAGGGCAGTAACCTTCTTCGGACCCTCCTTGTCTTTTTAAATAGGCAACATAACACTGAGATCTTACGGTCGAGGAGACTTGACCGATTCCCATATCGTCGGGAATTTTATCTTCAATTGCCGTCAGAAACAATAGCACCTATCTTGGATAAAGATGGTCGCCCAGAATCATATTATAAGTTGGTAGTTCTCGAACCACCAGAAGTTGATTCGGACAATAGTTTCTTTGGGAAAACTTCCAATGGAAAGATCCAACCGAACCGATCCTTCCGCCACTACAGATGACCCTGCAAAGCCATATAGGTGTGTTGATGAAGGTTTCATCAAATCTTGATCCACCTTCAATTTTTGATACACTTCGTAAGAAATTAGGTCAGCTGCAGACCCAGTATCAATCAATACTCTATGCACTTCCCGCCGTGCAATCTCTACCTTGATGACTATAGCATCATCGTGAGGTAAACAAACATCTCTCTCGTCTTCTTCGCTAAAGGTGATAGAATCTTCACCATTCAGCTTCTTCCGCTTCTGCGCCTCTCCGGCTCCAACAAATTTGGATTTGGTTTTTAAACTCCGGAATGATTCGGCTCTGGACCCCCGAAGATGGTAAGGATCGGTGACCGAGTAGCAGCTTCAATCACCTCCTTGCCTTTTTTGGACTTCGGGGCCTCCCTTGATCGTTCCGAACGACCGAACGATTCCTTTTAGGGGCAGCCGCACGTGGCCCACGTGGCTCCCTCCCTTCTCCTGCTAACAAAACTGGACAGATGTCCCTGAGATATCAATCTCTCAATATCTGCCTTCAGATGACGACAGTCATTAGTGTAATGACCATAGTCCTTGTGGAATCGGCAATACTTTTCCCGATCCTGCTGCTCTCCGGGTTTCAAAAGAATTTTAGGCGGCCACTTCAAAATATTTTTTCTTTTGAGGATATTCAGAATATCGGCCCGAGGAGCATTCAATGGAGTGTACTCACTTCTGCCGGGGGATCTTTGGCGCCAAGGTTGGGATCTTCCAACCCGATCACGAACATTCTTCCTTGGCTTCTGCTTCTGCTCAGGAGCCTTTTGTTCCTTATTGGAGACTTTATTATCTCCTTGGCGCGCATCTAGAATCTCCATGACTTCAGCCTGCTTCTGGCATCTCTGTACCAACTCAGCATAAGTCGTGGGTATATCATGTAGTAATAACTCCAGGAGTTTCCGATTTGTGAGTCCTGTGAATAGAGCGGTTCTGGCTACCTGTTCATCCAAGTTTTCTATCTCCATCGTCACCTTGTTGAATCTTTTCAGAAACTCTCTGATCGATTCGTCCTTTCCCTGTCTGACAGTAAACAAGGTTTCTTCCGTTTTCTTGACCTGTATCCCACTCTGGAATCGCCCTATGAATTGGCGTGCCAATTCGTCAAAGTTTACGATCCTTCCAGAGGGGAGGTTAGAAAACCACTTTTGTGCCGCTCCAGTTAGAGATGATCCGAAAACCCTGCATAAAATTTCATCAGAATTACCTGAAACTGCCATGGTCTGTTGGTAATAGCCAATGTGAGCTATTGGATCTCCGGAGCCATCGAATGTTGAGAAGGTAGGCAAACGGAAGTTATGGGGAAACCGATATCCCGCGATTGGCTCAGCAAAAGGAGTCTTCCGAATGACTGAGTATATATCCTCAGTTATCCTTCCCTTAGCCAATTGCCCTAACTTCTCATTGATGTTGGCCAATTCTTGACCAATCTGGGTCGGGTGATCTTCAGCAATACGATCACGACCTCGATTAACACGATCATCACGTGCTACTCGATCATCACGAACAGCCCGTCCTTCACGAACGTTTCTCTCGTCACGAACTGCTCGATCATCACGAACGGTTCTTCTGACAATGGGTGAGTGAGTTCTTACCCCAGAATCCAACCTTGTATTTGAATCAGTTGTACTCTCTTGCGGTCTATCAAACCGATCGCCTCGCCTTAGTTGATCATCAATCCTCCGAAGTCCTCGATCTCCTTCACGAAAATTCTGATCAACATTCCGGTCTTCAGCCATTCTTTGGTCACGTGGCAATGCACGTCTCCCGAATCGTGTTGATCGGGTTCTTGTGGCAAAACTACTCGTCTGGTGAGCAAGCGAAGTGCTTGGCTCACCTCCAAGAGTTGAATCTTTAACTGATCCAATTGATCTTGGATTGTATCAGGAGGATTACGTCCTCCCTGGCCTTTATCCACTTCGATAGGATTTTGGCTTTCTGGGGAATATCTGGATTATTCACCCCGGGTATCTGAACACCGGAATTGCGTTGTCAGCTGTGCGGCTGCTGATCTAGTCACCATGGCTTTTTCAAGTCTTTCCCACGAGACGGCGCCAAATGATGCGTCCAAAATCTGCTCAGCCCTTGGATCTCCACGTAATGTCCTGCAAAACAAAAGCGTCAGATGTGGCCCGACCGTTGGGGTCGGGAGTCCACCTCCGAAGGCTAAGTCAGTTGATGAACTTAATCACAAACGGCTCTGCTAGAAGCACAGAGCTAATGAATGAAGAAAGCGGGAAAGGTGATCTAGATAGCGGGACGCTGATAGTTGAGGTCTATCAGTATGTATCCGAACTCGAGTCTCGAGATGGTATTCTCCTTGATCAATTGATCCGTCCCTCACCATGTATAGTAGTGAGGTTTATATAGAGTGTACCTTCGAATCTCCTTCGTTGGATGCACTTGAGCCTTCTTCGGGTAGTCGTTGGATCTTATCAATAAGACCCGTTGAGCGATAGACTTCTACTAGTTTGGGCTAGTAGAGGACTCCTGAGATAACCGTTAGGTTATGCGATAGTTATCCCTTTGATGATGATTATCCACAGCCGTCAGTTTGAGTCTGCTTTGTCATCAGGGTGGTTACCCTAATCCATAAGTAAGATTAGGGCACGCTTGCAGCAGAATAATCTTTCTTCTTCAGCAAGCCATCTTCGGGTCGGGGGGGGGGCGGGGGGGGGTCGGTTTTCCCCCGCGCCGGGGGGGGGGGGGGGGGCGGGGGGGACCAAATTTGAACATAAAATTTCCAAATACCAAAAAAAAAAAATTTGAAGTTTTTTTGGAGAAGTTTTAAAGAAAATAATAAATTTTTTTTTTTTTTTTTTTTTTTTTTTGTTTTATTTATTATATTTTTTTCCAATCATACTCTCTTGTTGTCAAGTGGCTTGGAAGTACTATCTAAGCTATTGAGAGTTTTATTTGAACAATCTAAAGATGAAAAAGAACCATTGTTTGTGAGAATTCAAACAATCAACATGACCTTCATCTACCAGTTACAAGGGTACTAAGGATAGGGATGCTAGACCTAGACTATTCGTATAGAACACCACTAACCATAGGGTGTGCCCCGAAACATGGGCGATTTGGGATGAATTGGAATTGAATCGATCGATAAGTATCCGGATCCGATTCTAAATTAAGATTTTTTATTTCTTTTTTAGAAGACAAGGAAATCACATGGTTTTTATTCTTTTTTACAATAATTTAAACATACATATACTTTCACTTTTAGGGGAGTCATTGTGATATGGAGAGTTTATGATCAGACCGGGTTCATACCTGGTCCGACCCTCGACCCCGGTCGAGACGGAGAAAACCGAATCGCTCCCGAGCGAACCGGATCCGGAAGATGGCTTGCTGGAGAAGGAAGATCGGCGGGGGGCGCGGCCCCCCCCTTTTTTGTAGAGGGTGGGGACCGATGACAGCAGACTCAAACTGACGGCTGCGGATAATCATCATCAAAGGGATAACTATCGCATAACCTAACGGTTATCTCAGGAGTCCTCTACTAGCCCAAACTAGTAGAAGTCTATCGCTCAACGGATCTCATTGATAAGATCCAACGACTACCCGAAGAAGGCTCGAGTGCATCCAACGAAGGAGATTCGAAGGTACACTCTATATAAACCTCACTACCATACAAGGTGAGGGACGGATCAATCGATCAAAAAGAATACTATCTGAGACTCAGGTTCAGATACATACTGATAGATCCAAACTATCAGCGTCCTGCTATCTAGATCACCTTTCCCGTTTCTTCATTCATTAGCTCTGTGCTTCTAGCAGAGCCGTTTGTGATTAAGTTCATCAACTGACTTAGCCTTCGGAGGTGGACTCCCGACCCCAGCGGTCGGGCCACATCTGACGCTTTCGTTTTGCAGGACATCACGTGGAGATCCAAGGGCTGAGCAGATTTTGGACGCATCATTTGGCGCCGTCTGTGGGAAAGACTTGAAAAAGCCATGGTGACTAGATCAGCAGCCGCAGCAGCCGCTGCACAACGCAATTCCGGTGTTCAGATACCTGGGGTGAATAATCCAGATATTCCCCAGGAAAGCCAAAATCCTATCGAGGTGGATGATGGCCAGGGAGGACGTAATCTTCCTCCTGATACAATCCAAGATCAATTGGATCAGGTAAAGATTCAACTCTTGGAGGTGAGCCAAGCACTCCGCGTGCTCACCAGACGAGTGGTTTTACCACAAGAACCTGATCAACACGATTCAGGGAGACGTGCATTGCCACGTGACCAAAGAATGGCTGAAGACCGGAATGTTGATCAGAATTTCCGTGAAGGAGACCGAGGACTTCGGAGGATTGATGATCAACCAAGGCGAGGCGATCGGTTCGACAGACCGCAAGAGAGTACAACTGATTCAAATACAAGGTTGGATACAGGGGTAAGAACTCACTCACCCACTGTCAGAAGAACCGTTCGTGATGATCGAGCAGTTCGTGACGAGAGAAACGTTCGTGAAGGACGGGCTGTTCGTGATGATCGAGTAGCACGTGATGATCGTGTTAATCGAGGTCGTGATCGTATTGCTGAAGATCACCCGACCCAGATTGGTCAAGAATTGGCCAACATCAATGAGAAGTTAGGGCAATTGGCTAAGGGAAGAATAACTGAGGATATTTACTCAGTCATTCGGAAGACTCCTTTTGCTGAGCCAATTGCGGGATATCGGTTTCCCCATAACTTCCGTTTGCCTACCTTCTCAACATTCGATGGCTCCGGAGATCCAACAGCTCACATCGGCTATTACCAACAGACCATGGCAGTTTCAGGTAATTCTGATGAAATTTTATGCAGGGTTTTCGGTTCATCTCTAACTGGAGCGGCACAAAAGTGGTTTTCTAACCTCCCCTCGGGAAGGATCGTAAACTTTGACGAATTGGCGCGCCAATTCATAGGGCGATTCCAGAGTGGGATACAGGTCAAGAAAACGGAAGAAACCTTGTTTACTGTCAAACAAGGAAAGAACGAATCGATCAGAGAGTTTCTGAAAAGATTCAACAAAGTGACGATGGAGATAGAAAACTTGGATGAACAAGTAGCCAGAACCGCTCTATTCACAGGACTCACAAATCGGAAACTCCTGGAGTTATTACTACAGGATATACCCACGACTTATGCTGAGTTGGTACAGAGATGCCAGAAGCAGGCTGAAGTCATGGAGATTCTAGATGCGCGCCAAGGAGATAATAAAGTCTCCAATAAGGAACAAAAGGCTCCTGAGCAGAAGCAGAAGCCAAAGAAGAATGTTCGCGATCGGGTTGGAAGATCCCAACCTTGGCGCCAAAGATCCCCCGGTAGAAGTGAGTACACTCCATTGAATGCTCCTCGGGCCGATATTTTGAATATCCTCAAAAGAAAAAATATTTTGAAGTGGCCGCCTAAAATTCTTTTGAAACCCGGAGAGCAGCAGGATCGGGAAAAGTATTGCCGATTCCACAAGGACTATGGTCATTACACTAATGACTGTCGTCATCTGAAGGCAGATATTGAGAGATTGATATCTCAGGGACATCTGTCCAGTTTTGTTAGCAGGAGAAGGGAGGAGCCACGTGGGCCACGTGCGGCTGCCCCTAAAAGGGATCGTTCGGTTAGTTCAGAACGATCGAGGGAGGCCCCGAAGTCTAAAAAAGGCAAGGAGGTGATTGAAGCTGCTACTCGGTCACCGATCCTTACCATCTTCGGGGGTCCAGAGCCCGAATCATTCCGGAGTTTGAAAACCAAATCCAAATTTGTTGGAGCCGGAGAGGCGCAGAAGCGGAAGAAGCTGAATGGTGAAGATTCTATCACCTTTAGCGAAGAAGACGAAAGAGACGTTTGTTTACCTCATGATGATGCTATAGTCATCAAGGTAGAGATTGCACGGCGGGAAGTGCATAGAGTATTGATTGATACAGGGTCTGCAGCTGACCTAATTTCTTACGAAGTGTATCAAAAATTGAAGGTGGATCAGGACTTGATGAAACCTTCATCTACACACCTATATGGCTTTGCAGGGTCATCTGCAGTAGCGGAAGGATCGGTTCAGTTGGATCTTTCCATTGGAAGTTTTCCTAAAGAAACAACTGTCCGAATCAATTTTTTGGTGGTTCGAGAACTACCAGCCTATAATATGATTCTCGGGCGACCATCTTTATCCAAGATAGGTGCTATTGTTTCGACAAAGCACCTGAAGATAAAATTCCCGACTGATATGGGAATCGGTCAAGTCTCCTCTGACCAGAAGATCTCTCGGCAGTGTTATGTTGCCTATTTAAAAGACAAGGAGGGTCCGAGGAAGGTTACTGCCCTCCCCATAGAAGTTCGAGATGATCGGGAAGAGACAGAGATGCAAAGGCCCGAACCAGTGGAGAAACTGGAGCAAATCCAGCTGTGTACCGAGGATGAGAAAAAGATTACTTATGTCGGGTCTGAACAGCTGGAAGAGTTTAAAGATGAGTTGAAGTTATTTCTTCAACAGAATAAGGATGTATTCGCATGGTCTGCTGAGGACATGCCGGGGATCGATCGGGCCATTGCAGAGCACAAACTCTGGATAGACCCTAAGGCGAAACCAGTGATACAGAAAAGAAGAAATTTCTCTATTGAAAAGTATGAAGCCGTTCGGAACGAAGTTGAAAAACTTAAGAATTCTGGTTTCATAGAACCAATCGAGTGCCCAACTTGGTTGGCCAACGTGGTGATGGTGAAAAAGGCGAATGGGAAGTGGAGGATGTGTACAGACTACACGGATCTAAACAAAGCTTGCCCAAAAGATTGCTACCCGTTGCCTCGGATTGACCTCTTGATAGATGCTACTGCAGGATATGAAACTTTAAGTTTCATGGATGCCTACTCAGGGTATAATCAGATCCTTATGAATAAGGAGGATGAGAAGTATACGGCTTTCATGACTGATCGTGAAAGCTATTATTACAAGGTCATGCCTTTTGGCCTGAAGAATGCAGGAGCAACATATCAGAGGGCCGTCAACAAGATTTTCAAAGAGCTGATAGGAAAGAATGTTGAAGCATATGTTGACGACATGCTGGTGAAAAGCTTTACAAAAGCAAATCACATTGCAGATTTGACTGAGGTTTTCTCAGTACTGAGGAAACATCAAATGAAGTTGAACCCCGAAAAATGTGCCTTTGGAGTCTCCTCGGGCAAATTCTTGGGTTTCATGGTATCACAGAGGGGAATTGAGGCAAATCCTGCCAAAATACAAGCTCTGATTGATATGGAGGCTCCCAAAACCGTTCGGGATGTACAATGTTTGACAGGGAGAGTTGCTGCCTTAAATCGATTTATCTCCAAGTCTGGAGAAAAATGTTTGCCTTTCTTCAAGGCACTTAAAGACCTGAAGGGCAGTAAGGAAGCAAAGTGGACTGAAGAGTGCCAGAAAGCTTTCGAGGAATTAAAAGAAGCACTTGGACAACCACCGATCCTGTCCAGACCAGAGAAGGGGGAAATATTACAGCTATATCTAGCGACATCCCTTTCGGCGGTCAGTGCAGTACTTGTTCGGGAGAAAGATAAGAAACAGTGGCCGATTTACTATGTAAGCCACGTGTTGCTAGATGCGGAGACGAGATATTCGCAGATTGAGAAGCAGGCTCTGGCTCTCATGATGGCCGCCAGGAAGCTAAGGCCATATTTTCAGGCTCATCCAATTGAGGTATTTACAACTTTTCCTCTTAGTAAAGTTCTTAACAAACCTGATTTGTCTGGAAGGATGGTATCCTGGTCGGTTGAGCTAAGTGAGTTCCAAGTGAGCTTTAAGCCCAGAACTGCAATCAAGGCTCAGGCATTAGCCGACTTTGTAGTAGAAACTACTGCACCAGTGGAACCCACCATTGAGGATCCCATTATACCAACCACTTGGGAGGTATATGTGGATGGTTCGAGTAATAAAGATGGAGCAGGCGCTGGAATTCTATTAAAAAGTCCAGCAGGATTTATTATTCGATATGCTTTGAGATTCGCATTTGATGCAAGTAATAACGAAGCGGAATATGAGGCCCTGATAGCAGGACTTCGGTTGTCAAAGGCATTAGCTATTGCAGATGTTACTATTTATAGTGACTCTCAGCTTATAGTCAACCAAGTCCAGGGGGAGTATGGCATTAAAGAACCACGCTTGCAAAAATATCGGGAGATAGTGCAGGCATTTCAGAACCAATTTCGGAATTTGAAGATATCTCAGATTTCGAGGAATGAAAATTCAGTGGCAGATGAGCTATCCCGACTAGCCAATGCCAAGGAAAAGAATCTAGACCCTTCGGTCTACATTGAAGAGGTAACTTTTCCAAGTTATCATGAGAAAGAAATTTCTTATATTGAAGCAGAACGTTGCTGGATGGATCCAATAATCGAATATCTAAGAGATGACAAGTTACCCGAGGATCCAGTAGAGGCAAGGTTGATCAAGATTCGATCAGCTAGATTTGTCATTCAGAATGGGAGACTATACAAAAGATCTTATGCTGGACCCCTTATGAGATGTATAGGCCCCGAAGGAGCAAAATCAGCTTTGGCTGAGGTTCATGAAGGAATTTGTGGCGCTCACATGGGTGGCAGAGCCCTGGCCCACAAAATTCTAAGACTTGGGTTATATTGGCCTAAGATCCAAGAGGCTGCTATGGACTACGTTCGTCGATGTAGTAACTGTCAAATTCATGCTACAGTATCGAAGCGCCCGGCGGAAATTATGACTTCAATTCTAAATCCCATTCCCTTTGCAATGTGGGGAATTGATATCATGGGCAAATTCACCAAGGCATCAGGCGGACGGGAATATCTGATAGTAGCAATTGATTACTTCACAAAATGGGTAGAAGCCAGTGCACTGGCGACAATTACTGAGAAAAAAGTGGAGAAATTTGTGCTTGAATCAATCATATATCGCTTTGGGATTCCAAAGATAATTGTCACTGACCATGGTACTCAGTTCGACTGTCCACAATTTGAGCAATTCTGTGGAACATATATGATCGAGCATCGTATGTCCTCAGTGGCATACCCCCAAAGCAATGGCCAGGTAGAGGTTACTAACCGAACGCTACTGGAAGGAATAAAGAGAAGACTCGAAGCTGACAAAGCTTCTTGGGTCGAAGAACTACATAATGTATTGTGGGCTTATAGAACTACGGTTCGAACACCTACAGGAGAAACTCCATTCAGGTTGGCATATGGATCCGAAGCATTGGCACCTGTGGAGATAATGGCGGGGACGTTACGGGATCGTGAGTTCGAGGAAAAAGCAAATGAACAAGGACTGCTTGATAGTCTTGATTTGTTGGACGAAGTTCGGGCAAAGGCAATAGCACGAACTCAACATTATCAAAGAAGGATAGCGTCTCATTATAATACTCGAGTGAAGAATCGTCGGTACTTAGCCGGAGATTTGGTGTTGAGAAACACCCTAGCTTCCGACCCGCGTCACCAAAGAAAGTTGGACCCTTCCTGGGAAGGACCTTATATGGTTGTGAAACCGGTCGGTTCAGGAGCTTACAGGCTGAAGAACATAGATTCCCAGAAAGAGTTGGATCGTTCGTGGAATGCTAGGCATCTCAAAAAGTTTTATCCTTGAGGATGATTTCAATTTTGTTCGTGATGTAATCATTTTCAACTCAATCAATGCAATTTTTGGCTTTCAACAAACTATCTTTTGATTGGGGGGCATCATACACCACATTCAAGAACAAGATCCAACTATAAGGCATCGGATGAAAATTCGTGTGGGTCCTTCAACACTTCAACGCTTATGGAAAATTTTTCGAACTTTCTTAAGTCGGGGCATCGGATGAAAATCCGAGTGAGTTCCTTTTGCAAGGCGTCGGGACCCGGGCGGTTATTTTTGAATACCCAGAAAGCCGACCAGTGAGTTCCTTCTCAGACTTATTGTATTTCTCCGGAAATCCTTAAGTATAAGGCATCGGTTTAAAACCCGAGTGAGTTCCTTCTCAGACTTATTGTATTTCTCCGGAAATCCTTAAGTATAAGGCATCGGTTTAAAACCCGAGTGAGTTCCTTCTCAGACTTATTGTATTTCTCCGGAAATCCTTAAGTGTAAAGGCATTGTTTCAGACAACTAAGACCTAATGCAACGGCGATTCAAGTGGCTAGCAAAGTTCAAAGATAAAGTAATTTCTTATTTCTTCAGAAGATCCAAAGAGGCCAGTATCAAAACAATTACAAGAGCTGGATACAATCTTTGATCAAAGAAGAAAGTCATTACAGGTGACTGTTAACAAGTTATACAAGATCGACGCGACTTTGCTAGAACAAACATATGAGTCAACCATTGGTGGGGAGTCAAGGAAAAGAAGAGAAGAAATGAGGATTACAAAAATATTTCGATATTCAGAAAATCCTCCGCAATTTCATACTCTTTGTCCAGCTTGTCCAGGAGAAGAATGGTCCTCGACCAAACTCGCATTCGGTACAAGCTCGTCATAATTGACTTCTTCCAGCGGAGAATAAACAGGAGAATCTTCCAGATATTGCATAATATCTGGATCGGAAGGTGGAGGATCAATCTTATCCTTGGTCCAGTCGGGAGGAGGAATACCCAGGTCGGTAAATACTTCAGGATGGCAAACAGCACTGTAGGGAGTCGTATCAAAATGAGGATCTTTCCTTAATATTGATTCCCATACTTCGTTCTCACCATCCCGGTACGCCTGCAAGTTATAAGCATTCAGCATATCAACAAAAGGCTTACTGTGTAAATACTTGAAGACGCAGGCTCTGCGAACATCAGTTGGAAGGGATTCGGGCAAAGGAACGACAGCTTGCCTTTCGGGTAATGTTTCAGATCCTTTAGCTCCTGACTTTCCAACTGTCCGCTCCAGTCGCCGGATCTTCTCCCTGGCATCATCCAAGTCCGACCGAAGACGACCAATCATCGAATTCTTTTCTCCTGCCACCTCCCAAGCTAGATTCCGAAGGCGAGCAATCTCAACATCTTTAGCTTCAGAGATTTCCCGAAGCCTAGAAACTTCATTGCTCAACCTACTGAGTCTAGTAACTGCTTCCACTTGGTTGTGGAAGTTACCAGCAAGACTCCTGCAAACAACTTTCGAGTTAGCGAGGAGCAGAAAAGTAATTTTTCAAAATCAGAGGATAATGAAGAAAGACTTACATCACCAGTGACTTCGTAAAGACTTCATCTGGAAGTTTGGAAAGAACTGCGCTCTCAGAAGTCATTCGAGCAGCAGTACACCATTCCAACGCTCTGTCAAACTCGTTTGACACTAATTCAGGCGAAGGATGAGAAGGATGAACTACACCAAGCAAAGGCTGAGCTTCATCACTTGTCACCCGACGGCGCTTCCTGGTGGCAAAATCCTCCAACTCAGAAGGAGAGGAGGAGGATGCCAAACAAGCACTAGAGTTAGAAATAGGAGCAGCACCTGCTGGGACCACACCTTCATCAGACGCCAACATAGTTGCCTCGGATGCCCGAAGAGTCTTCTTCGGGGGTGCACCAACAGGCTCACCAACAGGCTCACCAGCAGGAGTGCCGGCAGCACCATCGGCAACGGAGTGATCAAGATCTTCCTGGGAAAGACGAGCGATCACTTCGGGCAAAGGAGGCGTAGGGACGGCATCAACAGAAGCTGCAGGAATCTGACTTGAAGATTCACCGCCAGCAGTCGCCTTACGCTTGGAGGATTCACTAGCTGAAACCACCACACTGGCCCCAACCACCACCGACGCAACCCTTTTCTTGCAAGATTTTGCTCTGATAAAGTTCGGGTTGATCTTGGGAGCCACTATGCAAAACAAAAAAAAAAACCAGCCGTATCAGTACAGAAATAAACGACAGCAACAATGGGGAAACCCTAGTTTTCTAAAGCTTCTGACAGACCAACAAACTAAACCCCAAGTATAACTACTGTGCAGTTTACTTCGGGGGGAAGAGGGGAAAGAGATGAGAAATCAAAAAACTCACTTGTTCAGAAATGGATAGAGCTGTCGTTGGAGTACGAGGAATACGGAAGCAGGCCGAAGGACGAAAGGTTGCTTTGGCACTTTAGCAAATCTATCTTGCAGAAGTCAGGATAGATGGAGAGTACCCACGAAGGCTTTAAATAGCCTAAGGTATAAGACGACGGTTGAAGGCTAAGGACAACCGACGACCCAGATCGAAACGACGCTTCGAAATCCGCAAAAAGCAAGATCAACGGTCGAAGGGATGCCACATGGAAACATGTGGAAGCGAGCACCTGATGCAGAGAAACCTCCAATCGTCGCACTGCCATTAAAATAATGGATGTATTTCCGATTCATTGGAAACAGTGAATGGTATACAAAAGCAGGAAAACGTTTGAACTTCGCAGAAGGGAAACGTGCGGACTTTGCAATAAATGAAGTAGTGGGGAAGATTAACGCATCTTCCCGAAACGCATCTTCACAATATTTCTATAAGATCATTATTCGGCGAGGAATGAAAAGTTAAGTGATAAGTTTTATCATTAATACTTTGATATTCAAGGCAAGACTTCGGCAGGAGACGGGGAAATTTTGAGGCCAACATGAATAAAGAAATGTCTATTCATTAAATTGAGGGTACATCTTTACAAAAGAACAACTCCCTAAGCCTTTTCTTCATTGTTGCCCGAGGGACCCTGGTCGGGAGGACTTTTCTCAGGACCATGAGAAGAGCCTTCCTCAAGAGTGGCATCGGCTGAATCCTCTACAGCAACAACTTGAGACTCGGCTTGTGATTTCTCCTCTGGAAGTGCCGGCTCGTCATTCAGATATGCCTCATATTGAGGGTCAGCTGGAAAAGGATCATCTTCTCCCTGAGCCCAGTCTGGAAGATCCATACCAACTTTCCCGAAGACCTCTGGGTGGCATACCTCACGAAAAGGAGCAGTGTCGAAGTCAGGGATCGTTCCAAGGATCTGCTCCCAAACGTCGTTCTGCCCCATGCGATAAGCCTGAATGTTGTAGAAACCTAGCAATTCGGAGAAAGGTACGCTGTTCAGGTATTTCCGAATGCACTCCTTCCGAAGGTCTGGCTTTATATGCTCAGGCTTGCTAGGGATTGCCAACTTCAGATGTTCTTCGAGCTCCCTACTTTTGATTTCAAGGCTGTCACCAAACAACGTGGCAGCTGCCTTTTGCTTCCTGGCCTCGCGCTCGGCAGCAGAGACACGAATTCTCGAAGCTTCAAGAGCTTCCTTGAGGGAGATCACTTCTTCCTCATGCTTTTTCTGCAGCTCCACGGTAGCTGCAGTCAGCTGGTCTATTTCAGAATTGGCCTTGGCCAATTTCTCTTCACAAGTTTGCAGCAAGGAGCTGGTGCGACCAACCCGGCTCAATGCTTCCATGTGTTGATAAAAGCTCAACACAGCATTCCTGGGAAGACGGAAGATATCAGAAGAAGTCATAAGAAATTATGAAAACATAAGTAAGCAAGAAGACCGGTACCTTGTAGATTGACTAACAAGGGAGGTGTCATCCAGGGCTTCAAACTCCTGGCGATCAGAAGGAGCAAGACTGAGGGAGCTCCACTCTGCAGCTTTCTCAGGATCCCGAGTGACCCTGTCGGTCATCTTCAGGGTCCACTGGGGGATGAAGACCTCCTCACCATCCGTCGAAGCTTTGGATTTTTTGTTGGAGGGAGCATCAATTGTGTCATGCCTCCTCTTGGTTCGGACGGAGGAAGAGACGTTAGCCCTCTCCACCATTGGTTTCTTCCCTTTACCCGAAGCATCAGCTACAGGCCTGATATTCCTGATACCCCTGTAAGAGGGGTCGGGAGAGGGAAGAGAAGCCTCTTGATCTGCAGTCAAGACCCTGGGCGATCGTTGCTCGGCTGTCACAACGGCCCTAGCGGCCTTCACCCGCAGGCTTTCAGGGTTCGTTCTGGGAGGCACTGCAAAGAAGAAGGACAAGAATCAGAATTCAAGACATATCACTTCAGTCAAATCAAAGGATGATGGTTAGAAGCTCACAATGAGCCAAGCCCCAGTACTGAAGGATGGAGTTATACTCCACTTCATATCCATGTATCTCTTGATACCACGGAATGGATTTGATCTTCCTGATGGCCGCCTCGTCTTCTTTGGATAAGGGAAGGCCCCGGTTACTTTCGGACGAAGAAGTAAACCTCCTCCAGGTGGTCGGGAAGTTAAGATCTGATGGAGGCGCTCGACAGAAAAAGTATCGTTCGCGCCATCTTTTGTGATTAGAAGGGCAAGTTCCTTTGACAAGGATGCTGCCCCTCCAATCAAGTTCAGCCTTATTGCGTTTGGAAAGAAAGACCCATCCGGGAGGATGGGAGATAGAAAGAACATGAAAATGTACAAAAAGAGAAAGAGATGGCGTAATGCCAAGCTCAAAACACAAACCCAAGAAGCCGACGATGAGACGCCAGCTATTGGGGAGGAGCATTCCGGGACAAATGTTCCAGTGATTCAAAACTGCGGAGAATAAAGGATTAAAAAAGGGAAAGCGAACCCCGCTTTCCAGTGCATCTATGTACAGAGAAAATTCACCCGAAAGGGATGAATCAACCCTCTCATCAGGGTGGGGAGCCCTAACCTGATAAGAGGAAGGAAGGTCAAAATCTTGGACAGCTGAAAGAAGGGTTTCTCCATTATAAATGGAAGGAACAGAGCCAGGCCCACCATTGGACCCGGAGGTTTGAGGCTGCCTAGAAGACTCGACAATCTTGGAAGATCCAGACTCGAGAAGGACAGGAGAAGTTTCGGTTTTTCTTTCAAAACCTTTTTGAGAAACTTCAGCGAACTCCTGCCAGAGGACGGTTAGGGTTTTGTTATCACTATCCGACTGTTCGGGAGCAGGAGAAGCAAAAGCATCACTGCTATCACCAACATGGGGTACTAAAGAAGCCCTATCGTCCGCCATTACTCGTTTCAGTAAACTACAAAAAGAAAAGACCAGTAAACTTACTGATTCAGTGAGACGGAAGCTTGAGAGCAGGAAGGCGCGAAGCAGACAACAAAGGTTCAAATTCCAGACAGGAAGAATGAAACCTACGAAGACAACGAACCGCTTTTAAAACTCCCGCACGAGTGTTCGGGAATCTGAACGATCGAGATTGATTCAAAATCAACGATCAAGATTGAAAGACGTTTTGAAAGTTTGAACTCACGAATCCGAAATAGGCGTTCGGAAACCGTCGCTTGGATGACGTGAGCCACGACAGATCAACTGCAACGAAGATACGTGGCCTTACACTCACAACGCTCGAGGAAAAGTGACCACCGCATTAAATGTGATATGACATTTAATGAAGCACGCAGAGATCATCACCTGACGACGAACCCAGTTAAAAACCAAGCCCTCGGGATCGACCGAACGCTTGGTCTCGGGGGCTCGTGATATGGAGAGTTTATGATCAGACCGGGTTCATACCTGGTCCGACCCTCGACCCCGGTCGAGACGGAGAAAACCGAATCGCTCCCGAGCGAACCGGATCCGGAAGATGGCTTGCTGAAGAAGAAAGATTATTCGGCTGCAAGCGTGCCCTAATCTTACTTATGGATTAGGGTAATCACCCTGATGACAGCAGACTCAAACTGACGGCTGCGGATAATCATCATCAAAGGGATAACTATCGCATAACCTAACGGTTATCTCAGGAGTCCTCTACTAGTCCAAACTAGTAGAAGTCTATCGCTCAACGGATCTCATTGATAAGATCCAACGACTACCCGAAGAAGGCTCGAGTGCATCCAACGAAGGAGATTCGAAGGTACACTCTATATAAACCTCACTACCATACAAGGTGAGGGACGGATCAATCGATCAAAAAGAATACTATCCGAGACTCGGGTTCGGATACATACGGAAGACCAAACAATCGGCGGGCGCTCATCAACACCACCCCCCCCTCTCCTCCTTTCAGCTGGGGGGGGCGGGGGGGGGGGGGGGGGGGGGGGTGAGGTCCCCGGGGCGGCCGGCGGGGGGGGGGGGGGCCCGCCGCCCGGGGGGGGGCCCCGCCCCGCGGGGGGGGGGGGGGGGGGGGGGGGGGGGGGGGGGGGGGGGGGGGGGGTGGGGGCCTTTGGTTTTTTGGTTTAAATATTATTAAATTTTTGACCCCCCGAACAAAAAGGAGATATCATATAAAAGAGCTCCAGGAGATCTTCATGGTCAAAACAAGAGATTGGTCAATAATAAAGATGGGTGGGGATGACCACCAGACGCGTGACAAAGAGAGTTTCTTTGCACCCAAAGCAAGGAAATCAACTAAGAGATTTTGTCGTCTATTAATATATACAACCTGAAACAAATCAAAGAAAGTATTTAAAACTGAAATTTCATGAAGAAGACCCATGCATAGCCAATCTAAGTTGTAGTTTGCCCCAAGAAAGTGCACAAACCACAAAGGTTGGAAATCAGTATGAATGCGAACTCGCCGGATTCCAATGTTCACAAAGCAAGCAAAATTGCATCCCGAATTGCTTCCAATTCAAGCAAGGCAAGCAGAAGCATTGAAGCAAGCAACATATTTTGCCACCAAAAAAGAACTTGATGGCATCCAAATAATGCAACCATGGCCCCCTTGAGAAGAGTGGGCATCCCAAGCAACATCGGTGAATATGAGGTGAGAGTGTACATCATCCACACTTCTAGAAGAAACCTGGCTAGAGGGGGAGGGTGAAGAAGAAGGCACCATAGCAGCCTGCAATTCCGCAATTAAACTTGAAAATTGGATTAGAGTTTTATTAAAAGAGGGGATTTCCCCTTGAAATATAACCTTGTTCTCGCTTTTCCAGATGAACCAAAGCATAAAGAAGACCATAATGTGTCCACCCATTTCAAATTTGATGTACTTCTAAACTCGGGTATGAATAAATGTCATCCATTTTTGAATTGTATTACCAGAAAAATCCAGCACATCTATTCTCAAAGGAGAGAATTTCCAACATGCTTTTGCATGTTCGCGAAAAAAATAATGCATGAGCAATTGATTCAAAATCCTGAACAACAAATATAACAATATGGCGTATGAGAACTTTTTCTATGGAAGAGAGGTTGGTTAAGAGCAACAGCCCCATGACCCAATTTCCAAATAAAGTTTTTGATCTTTGGAAGAATATGAATGTTCCAAATATCAGTCCAAAAAGATGTTGTTGAAGCTGGGGAAGGGGAATTTGTTGTGAGCTACCTAGCCAAATGGTAAGCAGATCGTACGAGAGAATGTCCCATAATTTGCTAAACTCTAGATCCAAGAATCATGAACAAGGGGTGAAAGAATGAGGAGGGAGAGAATTGCTATTTTTTTCTTGAGGAGAGACAAGAGAGGTAATTAGCCTCTCTTTCTAGCAGAGATGCTCCCAATTAATTAAGTCATGAACAAATTCAATTCCCCTGAACCAAAGGAGGAGAAGTTATCCGTTTAGTAGGTATAGAAGGGAGCCAGGGGTCATTGTAAATATGGGTATTTAGTCCGTTTCCCACTCTTCTCAAAAGCCCCTTTTGAAGGAGGTCTCTTCCACTTAAGACATTGTGCCACCCCCAAGATTCACCTCTTTTATGATGGGCTTCAAGAATAGAGCAGTTCTTGAAATACTTGTCCTTTACAACCCGAGCCCATAAAGAGTTTGGGTTATGGAGAAGACGCCAACTCTGTTTTGCAAGAAGGGCTTTATTAAAACAATGAAAGTCCCAAAACCCCAATCCTCCAAGCTTTTTAGGTTGCACATAGTTTATCCCAAGCAACCCAATGCAGCCCCCTACCATCAATAGATTTCCACCAAAATTTCCTAACCTGTTGGTTCGGTTTCTCACAGAAATATTTTGGGAGTAAGAAGCTAGACATCACATATTGAGGTATGGCATTTGCCATAGCCTTAATGAGAGTTTCTTTCCCTACAACAGAAAGATGTTGCTCTCTCCAACTAGACAATTGTAAGCAAGTCTATCTTGAATGTAGGAAAAAGTGTTAGATTTTGACCTGCCTAATAAAGAGGGAATTCCTAAGTAAGTTCTAAGGGAGGGGGATTTTGGAATGTGGAGAAAAGAAGTGATTGAGTTCCTCATATGAGATGGAGTCCCTCTACTGAACATTATTGCATATTTTGCACAATTAATGTGCTGACCAGAAACATGAGCATAATCTCGATAAAATTTGGTCCAAAATGGTTGCATTTTCTATACTAGATTTAGTAAAGGAATCATCCGCCAAAAAAGTATGGTTTAGTTCTAGTCCATTTCTTGACAATTTAATTCCTGGAAACCGGGAATGATGCTGGTGGAAGATAATTTCGAGCTAAAGTTTCATGACACAAGATAAAAATGTAAGGACTAAGGGGGCAACCTTGTCGAATTCCCCTCTTTGGGATGACTTTCTCAATTAAAACCCCATTGATTTTAATGTGATATTCAACTGTGGTTATGCATTGCATGACCAGGCCGACCCATTTCTCCCCAAAACCCATGTGGAGAAGTACATTTTCTATAAATGGCCATTCTAGTTTGTCATAGGCCTTACATAAATCTACCTTAATAGCCATGGACCCCCTTCTTAGCCTTAGATTTCCTCAGGTGGTGTAAACACTCATGGTTTAAATAGACGTTATCGGAGATGATCCTTCCAGGAACAAAAGCATTTTGAGTGTCACTCACAAGGGAAGGAAGCATTTCTTTTAATCTATTGACAATGCATTTGGCAATCACCTTGTAGGGTGTTGTGCAAAGGTTGATTGGTCTGTAGTGGGTCATTTTCGATGGATTTTGTTTTTTTGGGATTAAGGAAATGACCGTTCTGTTTATGCTTTGAAGCATAAACCCCATAAAAGTGTTGAACACCTTGAGTGAAATCATCACCCAAAAGATCCCAATTTTTGTGAAAAAATCTACTAGGTAAACCATCAATTCCGGGAGACTTGTTCCCCTTAATCTAAAAAAGGGCTTCCTCCGAATTTCATCACCGAGAAGGGTTTACAGAGATCCATATTTTGTGCAATAGTGATACGGGGGGGGGGGGGGGGTGCTATTCAGAAAAGAACTAGGAGAGTGGGGTTGGGATGACTCAAAAAGGTTAGAGATATAGCTTCTTACCTCGAGTGTGGATGTCTGCTTTCTTCCGAAATCCATTGTCTCGAAGAAGACCTGATTCTGTTAATTGACTTGCATTGCCGATGTTTAGCTGTAGTGCAATGGAAGTAGGATGTGTTTTTATCCCCTCCCTCTAGCCATTTCACTCGAGATCGCTGGTGCCAATACTTTTCCTATTCAATGAGTAGGAATTCAAGTTTTTTTGATAGTTCCAGTTCACAAGCCCGTTGAGAATTAGAATCGGGGCAAGAAGCAATGGAATCTAATTCAATTATAACCTTTGAGATTTCCTTTGCTGCAAAATGGAAGGTGTTTTTACTCTAGAAGCGAAGATGTTTACCAACTTGAGATATCTTCTATTGCATAAGGAAAAGATTGGATCCAGTCTTCTTTGTTTGCCAACCCTGGCGAATTTGGTTTTGTAGATCTAAATGTGTTTCCCACTTTGTTTCATAATGAAAACGATATGTTTTCCTCCCCTCATCCTTCAAAGTCAACTCCATTAGAGTGTGATCCGAGTTGACCATTGGATACCTATGTGCATGAATTCCCCGATAAGCTTGAAGTAGATCGAATTGTAGAAAATGTGATCCAGACTTTCTTTAATTAGTTCATGCCCTCTCCGTTTATTTGACAATGAGAATTGAGGCCCATAATATTGAATTTCCATTAAATTGCAATCATTTAGCATCCGATAGAAAGCATCCAATTTCCATTGCGATTTTGGTTTGCCTCCAAATTTTTCTCTCTTCTTAGAATTGCATTGAAATTGGCCAAGTAGAATCCAAGGGGTGTTCACTGATCTACTCAACTGGATGAGTTCTCTCCATTCCATAGAGCGTCTCACAGATTTTTGAGCCCCATAAAAAAGTGATAACCGAAATCCTGCAGAAGAGGAACAAGGTTGTATTAGTACATCCATTATATTTTGATTGGCTGAAAGTAATTGTAAAGAGATGTTAGAGTTCCATAATAGACAAATCCCACTTGAGTTGCCATTGGAATCCAGACAAAACATTTTTGGATAACCTAATTTTATTCATAAACTCTATCTTTTGCTTGGTCTTGAGAAGAAGAATGAGGTTTGGCCTTGCTGAATTGTTGAGTTTTAGCAAATATTGTTGGGTCAAGGGTTGGCCTAGCCTTCGTAGCCTCTGCCTATTCCAGAAAATAGGCCTCATGACCCCGCGCCGCTGGGGGCTAAGATTGAGTTGAGACTCCCGCAGCCCCATTCGAAGGAAGGAGTAAGAGTGTGGGGATTTTTAGGGGCGGCAAGCTCTAAAGCATTGTTGGGGTTCAATCGAAGTCTCTTGAATCGGTTAATGAGATGTCTAGTGGAGGGTTCTTTGTGCTTGAGTGTGAAGGAAGGGGTGGGATCAGGCCCACTATGAATCACTTCAATATGCACGAAGAAGTAGTTTGTGTGGGTGAGGCCTCAAAGGTGAAAATCATTATTGGGCTAGGGCAAGTTAAGGCATATTCAAAGTCCGAATTTGGGCCCCCCTAATTATCTTGGGCTTTGGTGAATGGGCCATTCACATCATGGGCTTGAGGGGGATGGACATCATAAAGGGGTGGTGAAAGATGATGGGTAAGAGAAGAATCAATACTCGGGTTAATCCTAAAGGATTCGGGTACAAGATCGGAGATCCGGAATCCGTTGGATGCACTTTAGACTAGGGTGGACGTGGCGGAGGAAACCCCGATAGAAGCCTCGTGGGGTCGCCCTAATATCTCATCCATGACGGCGCCATTGCCGGAGCTCGAAGGGATAAACGGCAACGAGGGAGGTTGCATGACCATTACAATTGGACTATTTGCCACCGGTGGGATATTGGTTGGCATTTGCGATAATAGTTCCACAATCAAGCTGCAAGATCGGTTGAGGCACCGGATTTGGAGGGAGATGAGTTGTTGGATGGCATAGAAGAGCACCGACTTCACCAACAAGTAGAGCTTTTGCCAGGAGTCTGAAACGGGTTGCCATGGAGGGTAAAGGGATAGAGCTTCCCATTTTGACCTAGTCTCCGAACAAAGAATCGCATATTTGAGAGTAATCGAAGGAGAGATTTGAGGAATACAAGGATATCCATTCCGATTGACATGGGTTTTTAAAGAACACCGAGGAGAGTCATGACCAATTTTTCCATGAGTAATAATAGAAAACGGGAAGTCGGAATATTTGAAATCAACCCAAATTGGAGAGGTTCCATTCCTCCTTAGATGCACCCCCACTCTAATTGGCATAAGAATCTTGCGAGTAATGCGGAAAGAAAGCGGTTTCCCAATATCCTTGAAGTGGTTTAGGGGTTTTGTAAGTTGGACCTCCCCAAGGGTGCTTCCAATTTGCACAAGCAATTGTATGAGTCATAAGATTTGCGGGAAGACTAAAAGTATGAACCCAAATATAAAAAACATCAAAGATGTACTTTTCCAGAGTAATATTCGGGTCCCAAATCTACAAAGATATAAGACAACCCTTGATCAACCAAGGTCCTTGTGAGATGGCCATGTTGATGAGTCAACACCTTAATCGGAAAGAACTAAGAACCAATTTGTCGAGCTTCGAGCACACGCTGAATATGCCAAGTAGCTTGGAGGGATTTAGCAATCGTCTTAGCACTTATCCGTTTGTGAGTAAAATACGACCGACGAGCACAGTCGACTAGTCTAACTCGTGAGAGGAGCTTCCTTCTTCAAAGTGACCCAAAGTTGCTTGAGGAAGAATGATTTCTATGGGTTTTGAAATGGTATTTTCAATGTCTTCCATTTTTTTTTGGTAAAGAAAAAAAGGGGATGCAGAGGGGCGACTTAGCGCCCCCCACTACGCAATGTTCGGACTTTTTATCGAGTGCGACCTATGCAAGCATTAGCCCTTCTCTTGCGCGGGCAGCAACAAGGAGCCCCACCGGAGGCCTAGTATAGTCCACGAAGTCGGTAGCACTCATGTCCAGGCCAAAGAGCACACAAGCGTCTAACGCAAGAAAGAGAGGAGCAAAGGGATTCGAACTTGGGACATGAGGTTTACTAAACCACTTGGGAGTGAGCTTGGGACCACTAGACCACCCCCCGTGGTTCAATGTCTTCCATCATTGGTAACCGTGGAGCTAATAAATGCTGAGATCAGAAAATTATATTTAAAAAAAGAGAGCACAAGAAACAAGGCGTTAACATGGGAGCAAAGAGACAAAACCATTTAAGAATAGCTACAGTAACTAAGATAAGAAACCAGAACATTAGTGACAGACACAGTAGTAAGAATTTGGACATAACTTAAAAAGAAAGAAAAGAAAGAGATTAGAACCCTGATCGGACATGTCCCTCAGTTGGAGGTAAGCAAGCGCCATTTCTAAAGAGAATGGCAGAAACCTTAAAAGATTATGAAAAATCGTGTCTGAAGAGGATAGCGTTTACCTGGCTCAATCTTGCCGTGAGAAATAAAAACCTCAAAAGGTATAAGAACAAACCTCCTAGAGTCGTCGGAATCGCTAGGATATGAAAACTTTTGTTTAATACTATTGAATAGAATTTATTTTATTTTTTCTCCTCCCCTAGAGTTACTATGAATATTTTAATCCAGCATGTTTGAATAGTTTTGATTGTACCTTCTAACCATGGAGCAAAGACGATTCAACTATTATCCCCGATCACAATCACCAACACCCAAACAAGACCAAAAAATGGCAATAATTAGGAGGACAACCCAAAAAAAAGGAAGACATATATAGCAAACCAAGAAATGAGCAACACCAACAATCAAGAACAGCCTCAAAAGCAACAGCCAAAGGGAGAAAAGAATACAGAAAAAATGAAACAAAAAAGAAGGGAGAATAGAACGGAATCATCCGACAACCAACATATCCGAAGATAGGCCAGAAGGAGAAAGGGGGGAAAAATGAAAATATAGGAAATAATTAAATACCACAAGCACAATAGGAAGATATCAAATGGGTCAAAATGACCAAATACCCGAAACTCGGGCAAACCGCAGCCAAGGATAGGGAAGAAGATACGAAATAAATGAAACAATTTAAATATTAATGAATGTAAAGATCTCGAGGAATGGATAATCTTCCATATGCCGAATGTGGGCCAGGAACCTAAGGGCTAGTAGGAGATTTAAAAGATAATTTAGAAATATTCAATTTACCACAATTTGCATTAGTTAGGAACTCAATTACCAAAATTTGTAAAATACCCAAAAATGGGAAATTTTTATATGGGGTATCTGCGATTTTCGCCAGTCGCTCGGTTCTAACTCTATTGTACATTTGTACCTTCTCCCAAAAAAAACATTTGTACCTTCTAACTCTGGATTTTTTTTCAGAAAAAATTATAATGAAAGTCAAGAAATTTTAGTTAATTATTTTGGACAAAATATGAATGAAATCGGTTTTTCGCTTTTCAAGTGCCACTGCTTAAAGCCTTGAGTAAAGCATCTTCACTGGTTTTACGACGATTCATCAGATGACGTTAATATCGTTCCCTTGCTTGGCAGGCTTTACGACTCAGAGATATGTGAAGCTTTGAAGCATTTGCTGTGTCTCATCGAACATGGATTCGATGTCTGCAAGTTCTTCATCCAGGTATCCCATAAGAAGAATAGCATCTAAATTATTTTCTGGACTAAATTCGGGGTTAAAGGCTTATAGCATAATTGATTTTGACATCCCCTCCTCAAACCGAAAAGGGAAAAAAGAGTACGAATTTTCAGTGTTAAATCCCTGTTTTTGCGTTACTTGTCGCATTATTGCATTAACTGATCCATTTTTGTTGAACTGTGTTATGCTGTTATGGGAAATTGAGAAATTCAAGCGTGTTTATGCATTCTTACAAGAATTAAAATGTTCTCCAGTATATACTAAGAAGTGGTACTTCATAAGTATGATGGATAAAACTAAGTTAAAGAACAGTAAGATCGTGTTCTATAGGAAACAATGATTTCAGAAAAATCTTTTAGCTACTGAATCAGCATTTTTTTTGTCCGTCTGCACATTTCTATGTAAGAATTTTGAGCGTCTTGGTCTACAAGGGCAGCAAGTAGCGGAACTCAGACTCGTAAGGTTGAATTTCCACCATTTTGGCTGTTTGGAATTTGCCATTACCATTCAGACACTCCATTATTGATCGCTTTAGTGTTCCTGACTGTGGTAGTTGGCTGTAGATCCATTCCAATAGTGACTCCATGTCGTCTGCAAAATCTCGCATGTGCCATTGCAGAAGCTTGGGGATCACTATTTTCTTCTTGCTTTTAACTCCCACGGAAGCCTCTAAATACTCGACTTTTGCTCTTCCCAATTCATTTACTACGTTTTCTGCTGTGTACACCCTTAACTGCAAATGGTATTCACATTGCCTTTTTACTGAAAACTCCGGGCGCTGAAACACATAGGTAGATATCTAAAGAATCTATTTGCAAGACTTTTAGTTGAGGAGTTACTTACTGGTGGTGAAGACCAACTTCCTTGGCAAAGGGCAAAGGTAATATTTGGTTCAGGATAATTAAGACCATACACATGTAGCAGCAGCATTTCTTTTTCATCCAGAGCATCCTTGAAATGAGTGTTAGGAAAATCAGACCAGATGAAATAGAGTAATTCCAGCACTGGTATGTATGAACCCTATATGGAGCTATTGATGTAAAACACAGGAATGTCTACTCACTTTTTTGGAGTTGTAAGGATGCCTGAGAATGACATGTTCAATAGCCAAAGCATTCAGTACTATCCCTCCAACATTCAGTGCAGCCTGAATCACAATCTGTCTGCTTATTTATAACGAACAGGAATTGTAGTAGAAGAGAAACAGTCTGTTACCAAGCCTGTAAGACTGGCCACTGCTGATATGTACCATCAGAGCAAGTGCTACAATATTTGCACTTTTATCTTGTAATAATTACTGATATTACATCAATTTTATGGTTTTCAGTTTCAAAACTTTGAAGATGCTCCTGACATTTAACTCCACATGATTGATTTTTTATTTATTAATATTGTTTCACTGAATGCCACTTAAATGCAGATTGGACTTCTGTAAATTTAAGTTATTTTTCGTTGATCGAACCATTTTACAATACCTTGTTCATCAGGCTAAGCAATTTGTCTGGCGTAGAGGGTAGTCCCTGTTGCAGAAATGCCTGAAAAAAGAAAAGATATTCATTCATTCAATTGAAGTTCCACAATTGTGTATATACAAATATTGATGCTGGTGTCTTACAGTACATGCATTATGCAGGCATTGTAGATATTGATCCAGAATGCTAACTTCTGCTTGTAAGTCAAGAAACTTAAGTCCACAAGGCTTAGTTTATGCATCAATATCCTGAAAACAAAACAAATTTATGTAGCTGTTGAAAATCCCAAGATGCAGGTGTACCCTACATGTTAACTATTAAGATGACAGTAAGAATTCAAGGCATATATGTTCTACTGTCAGTCAATGAATTTCATACCTGATCTCAATTTCTTGGATGGTAAAATCAATTTCATGGGCCACAATAGGGATATAAATTAAATAGTAAAATTCATTCAATCGTTATAGGTCTTCCAGTTTCCTAGAAGGAGCTATTGACTGCAGTATGCCAAGTTACCTGCATTTCTTGTCTATGCCTGACTACATGTTTCAAGTAGATCATCCTAGTCAATTACCTTCACTATTTCCTGCTCATCTGTTATAAAAATATTTAGCTGTATGGTTATTTATTTCCAGACCTAGTTGCTCATTTGATGGAGTGTGGAGATGTAGAAACAACCTCATTTTTCTGATTGCTGGTAAACATTCTGAAACACGGCTCATGTCCACTGAATTTCTTGTGAATTGAATGAAATTCTTGTATGGGCCTATGTTGCTGACAGGGCAATCAAAACCAGACAATGTGGCATAAGGGTAGAGAATAGATGTGTTGTCATCCAAGAAACACTTGGGAGCCTTACAGATGAACGAGGTTTTGGACTTCTGGCCTTTTGAGTTCACGTAGGAAAGAGCAAGCTTTGGAATGGATGCTGAGCCTTCAGAGTTAAGATGAGCTGAACTCTGGTTCAATGTGAGAAAGATACCAGTCAAGCATATGATTAGTTCTTCTGAGACTTTATTTGGCTTCTCTATATCCATTGCATCATCCAGAAGATTCTTTGTTTGGTTTCCTCCATGGCATCTTGATTTTCCTGCAGTTTCTGTTCCTCCATATCCTTCACCTGACAAGGGATTAGCCTCTCTGAAGTTTCAATTCTGAGCAATGTTGATGGTAAGTACTCCATATAAACATAATCTAGAAAGAAAAAAGAAAAAGACACTAATCCAAGATTGTTCCAATGTATATGAGACTCTCACTATTGAAGGGTCTGGGATGGGCAAATGCATGTAGGCTTGCCCCCTGCTTCGCCAGAAAGGCCATTTCCAAGTTTTAAATTTGCAACCAATCGATTACAATAGTGCAACTTGACTATTGCTTTAATGCTTGCACTTTTTTTTTACATGTGGTGAGGATATGCAGGTCAAAAATCAACATTTTTCTCAAGGATCTTAACCTGTTGATGCTTCTCACTTTTCCCTGCCCTGCCATATGAGCTCATTTTGAATCAAAGATGCGGGTTTTGATGGTTAATTAAATTCTTCAGCTTGAGATTTGACATTTATGTTTAAGGTTGGTCTTTATTGAAAACCTGGCTTCTGTGCCATGTCATATCATATCCAGTTTCTAGATGCTCATGTTGATGGATCATTAAACAAATAATAATCATAGAAGGACTTCTTCACTTACTGCTCTGAGGAACATCACCATTTAACCTTCCAGAAGACATGGCATGGATTTCTGAAGCAGAGCCTAGGGAATCTGTTCTCTCTCTTATCAACTTTTGGCCTCCAAGGCCTGCCTTGTTATGTAATATATGCACTGACTGTTCATGATCTTGATTTTTGTGACTATCTACTCCAGAGTAGTAGTGTTTCTGTTGCTTCTGTATCCATTGATGCTGCTGTAGTAGCTGCAGCTGACGTTCTCTCTTCAGGTTATTTTCCTGATCAAGACAGAGGTTCAGCTCCTCCACCCTCCTTTCCAGTAAAATGATCTCCTTTTCAACCATTTTCAGTTCCGCAAAAAGCACCTGCACCTGCATCAACATCCCATTTGTTAGTAGGTCTGGTTCATCATGTCTAGGCTCCACTGTTTCGTTCTTCCTTTCTAAGGCAAGCAGGTAAATTAATGCATGGGATAGAAACAATTACCTGAGGTGGTAGTAGCAGTGAGGAAAATGATGGATGAGAAACAATTTGTCCATGTAATGCATATTGAAGAACCCGATTCAATTTTTGCTCATCGTCTAATTCTGCTTGCAGTATAGCGACCTGGATATGTGCAAATTGGGAAATCTAAGAAGAATTGTTGCATTGAAGGCACTCATACTTGGAGGAAAAAATAGATGGAGCAATGAACCAATTCGAAGGTCTTACCTCTTTCTCTAGATCGACTCTTTTCTGCTTTTCTCTACTCCTTTGCATTAAGAAATCTTCAAATTTCATGATGAAACCCAAGCAACAAACAGACCAAAAAATATTTTAGCAGTATTAGAGAAGTAATGGTGTTTCAATGCAGGGGCTTCACTGATATGGAGGTAATTTATTGAAGCATCTGTGGTATGGCCATGGAATTAATGAAGAGCCTGAAAATGGAGCTAGCTAGAAAGGAGGAAAGTATTACATGAACCACAGTATCCATGAGCCTTGGCGGTGTTGAGGTTTTGAACTGAGGAGGATCAGGTGGAGGAGGTTGAGGTTGGTTGGCTACAAATCCATTACATCACATGCAGCCAAGTGGGACATTTATTAATGACGTGAAACGCATGAACAGCTTCAACATCCAACCGCTGGAGCAAAAGCTAGGCAGTTAGGCAAGCCTCCATGGGGTTCTTGTCCTGACGGCATGTAGGTGTCTTTTGTGTTTGGCTCTAAATTAATTACAAGATCCAGCATCATCAGACAGTAGAATATTACTTGGTCATCAATTCAGTAGAATTCTGCTGGCTTGTTCCATCAGCCAGTATCTGATCGAATAATTAAGTGGTGGAGAATCATCTGATCTGAGATTTTGTCATGAGAAGTATTATGGGCATGTACCTTTTCTAACTAGAGAATGTGATGGGGTTCATTATTAACTAGAGAACCCAAGGCCCGCTTCAGCACAGAGTGCTCCCGACGGCTTTACCACCATAAATACGGGGGGACCAGGGGTTGGGTGATGGGATATTTTTATTTTATTTTATTATTTTTTACCTGTGGGTCCCATAAGATTTGTGATGGTAAAGCCATAGGGAGCACAGAGAAGGGGAGTGCTCCCCGAAGGTGATGATCTGGATTCCTTCACCACTTGGGTATCTTCTTCGTAAGTGCATCCTACATTGGAAGAAGGCATTCCCAAATAGGAAGGAGGATCAACATTTTGAAGGATTAGCGAGCATATGTCCTGGACCGGGAAGGAGGGCATGTGAGCAAAGGGGTATGGAGAGGATTATCATTTGCTCTAGCGGTGGCTGGTGCCTCTAACCTTATCACGATTGTGCCATGTATATGAAATGAAATGGAACAGCCTTGAAATCAAAAGGCGGGGCATATTTAAAAATATAATTTTTTATTTTTACACTCAAAGATTTAACCTTTTATAAATTTATAAAATGAAGTCCCTAGCTCTAACCGAACCCAAAACCCCAAAACTCAAGCCCTAGTTGGATATTACCATTCAAGAGGAGTAATGCAGTTCTTATTCACAAGCTTACGTGAGGGAATTACTTATTCTTGAAGAAAAGAACTCCAGATAATTAATTTAGGATTTACTTCAGCATGGTATTTAGTCTCCCGACTAGGGCTCTTTTGCTTTGAAATAGGGATTTGGGGTTGTGTTAGAGCTTAGGAATTTTATTTTGTAAATTTGAAAAGGATTAAACCCTTGAATGTATAAATAAATAAAGTCATATATATATATCAATATGCTGCACCATTTGATTTTCACGCCCATGATCATTTTTTCATATACATGGCACAATCCCGACTCTTAGTTGGAGGCTCCACCCGTTGTAGAAAATGAAATTGCGGTATGGGGATCTCCTACTAAAACAATGTAATAAGCTACTAGGGCGCATTTGGTAACGTTCTTAAAAAACAATTTTTAGTGTTCTTCTATTTTTTGGGAATGGAAGAATGGGTTACAAGCGTTTGTTAAAACGGTTCATTCTTTTGTTCTTTAGAATGGATTGGTTAGAAAAGTGGTCAGAAGAATACTTTTTGTTTAATATAAAAAAAGATGTTTTTACCAAAGAACAGAAATGGAAGTGATAAAATTGGTCCTAATAGAAACCTTAGAACAAATTTAACGAACACCAACTTATTCTAATAGTGTTTTAGAAATATTTTCAAAAGGGATTTATCAAACACCCATTTCCAAACAAAGAATCCACTTGTTGTTATGTTGTTAGGGTCAAACGAACCCAATGGTGAGCAAGAGGTTTCCAAACAAAGAATCCACTTGTTGTTATGGTAATGGTGACTACCCACCTGGGCAGGGGCCGGGGGGGCACGGATGATGGAAAAGTACGTGGTGGAACTCCCTCAGAAGCCCAATGGTGAGCAAGACTTGGGTTTTTCTCCTTATCCATGAATTTACCAGTGGTAAGCAATCGTGTGGCTTCAATCGATAGTGCTACTTCTGATGCAGATAATCTGGTTGTGAGCAATAATGGTGACTAATCCCATTAACCTCAGGTCAAAGAGTGTGTTTGCCTAAGTTAGAAGAGGGGCATCATATTGCATATATTGGAAAAGGCATGGAGGTCGTAGCTTGCTCATGCTTTTGGTCGTAGCTTCCTCACGAGTTGGGTGGAATTCATTTCGTGATTATTCTTTCTTTTTAAATCATGACACAGGTTTAGGAGTCCTTACGGAGCAAGGAGCAAGGAGCAAGGAGCAAGGAGCATAGGATTGTGCTACCAATGCTCTCATAGAATACGGAGAGTCGAGATTGCATCTGTTTTTAATTTACTTGTGTTTTTTTTTTTTTATTTTTTTTATTTCTAAGTTGATTAAAATTACATTTTCATAATACCCTACGACTGAACACATAAATTCTTTTACTTATTTGCATTTCTCTTGCAACCACATGGACTCTTAAATCTTCTTGCAAGGCATAAGTCTATACATTGTACGTGTAGTTAACACTATTTTCTCTCTATCTCTCTCTCTCTTTGACACTGTCTAAATATAATGAAAGGAAACCAAGATATTGCACATTATCTACATAGAAGAACCTCTCCATTATATATATATCTATATAAACCTACGGCAATGTTTTTTTTTTTGGCCTTCATCTTTTAGGAATTACTTGCTAGTTTTAAGTCGGGAATGGAAGTCCCTAGCCATTCTAAATTTTTAGCAAGTGCATCTTTTAATTTTTATTTATTTTTCTAATTTCTGCTTGCCTATATTTTGTGAGGTTTAAAGAATAGAAGATGAGCTAACCGTCATTTTGTTATCAATGATTCAGCTTCATGCGTCCAAAAATTGTTTAGCCTTTAGATTCCTGCAAAACAAATGTCGAAGTGGGCCGACCAAGTGGTCGGGTAGCCACCTCTGAAGATTAAATAAGCAATTGGAACACCACAGAACTATGGCTTGATGCAGAGGTTGAATTGAACGAATTAATGGAGGGAAACGATTCCGTTACCTTTGCTCAATGCGATCCTTTAGTTTATATAGGATTTACCTCTTACTACTAACCGTTGGATCAACCCATGCACTTCTTTCGTGGTCATCTGATCTTAGGGTTTTTACCTCTTTTTTGGAGTTAATGGCGGTTACCTTTTATGGCACGATCGTGTATCCCGAATTTGACAAGAACACGTATTTTTTTATAACCGTCGGTTTTCTTTGATCTTTACGTCATTTCTTGGTTCGGTCGTGAACCGGTCCCAATTGGTATTTTGAACCCGACCGAGACCGAACCTGGTTGACATTGTTTTGTTCATTATAATGAGCCCCCCAGGCCTAGCAATTGGTATTAAGAGACTGATGGCTTGGTTTGATTCTAACCGATCTCGATCATTGAAAATGGTAGATGGAAAGTCAAATGTCTTCTCGACCTCCAAACGTCACATTTATTGCTTCACAAGACAACGGTACCTTCCTCGAGCCACAAACTCTTCTCATAATCTGGGTCGTCGCTTCACGTGGCTCTTAGTAGCCATATTCATCATTGTTCTCACGCTTGAACCGTCGGTAATTCCCAGCCTTAGGTTAGAATTAATCTCATTCGTTGGATCGGAATATGAAACGTCGCTCGAACTCGACCGTTGATCTAGATGCATCTCGTCCTTACACGATCTAGTCTTTGGCCCATTTAAGCCATGTTGTTCATGTTATGAACTTTACTTGTTCATTTTGTGAATTTGTGCCCAAGCTCTTTGTTTTCCTTGCAATTCCTAGTTTATTCAACTTCAAATTTACTTCATCACCAAGCTCTGAACAAGTAAGTTCCCTTAATCTTTCTACATTGCTCTTCACAATCTTCTTCTTTCTTTTCTTTTTCGGGTTCGGGATCTCCATTTTTAATTTCTTCTTCCGGTAGAAATATATAGAAATCCCTTTTTTTCTTCTTAATGGGTAGCGGAAGAACATCGATGATGAGTTTGCTTGACCATGCCGCTGGGAGAGAAGATTCCGGTGATCAATCTACCCTTTCTACTTCATTAGAGCTGTCGGGTTATAGAGATGAAAAGATCACCGACCGTTGGTTAGCCTCTATGCGCCCAAACCGAAACCCTAGGGAGCAAGCTGGAATGCTCTTCCTTTGACTTTCACAAAAGCAAAAAACTCCCAAAATTGTTGGCAGGACCTCCCGACCAGCCCAAGGTCCCGATTTCTTTGTCTCTCATCTTAATAATGACGAGTTAGATTTCTGCATATGATCGTTATTCTATGCCTCCGTCATATCTCCTTCGGGTGCCTAACCTAAACGAGGGGGTTAATTCTAACCCTCCCGAAGAGTTTTCTGTTTATTTGGACACCCCGAAAGTGGTGTTCGGTTCCTATTCTTCAATCCCTTATTTTTTGAAAATTTGAATCATTGGGAGATTTGCCTAGGGATGCTTCTCTTGAACAGCTGGCGTCATATTGTTGGCTTCCTCGGGCTCTGTTTCAAACTTGAAGTTCAACCTTTTCTTCCTTCTAACCATAAGGGGTGGTGTCATTGGTACTTCTTTTGCCAAGCGCCACCATCCGAACTTGACTTCCCGATCGCTTGGAATTGGCTCGATTCCTATAGCCAGGCAAATCGTGCTTTGCCATTGTCTCCCGATGACGAAAGTGCCATCAAGAAGATAAAATCTATCAAGGTGTGTAAGGAGATTCATGGCTTAGCAATGGAGTATGATGCCGTCCTTCAAATGTGGGGTCTAGCCCCCAGAAGCTCCCGAACCTAGTTGTAGTTTTGTATGATCCCATTTTACTTCATGTTGTATGTTGTAACTCCTTACCCTTCATCTCGTAGTGCCTCCTAGGTATAACCCAAAGGTGGTGAAGGCGATGGCTACTAAAGGAATGGGAAGCAGAGGACAGAACTCCTCGGGCGAAGAGGAAAGATCCCGAGGGTGCCGTCACCTCCCCCCGGAAGCCCACCGCACAAGCCCCTAAGGGGATTTTTAAAATTCTTACCGAGAGGATTCGGGAAAGGGTAAGAAACCCGTTGAGGTGGAGGAATCCACCCATGATGATGTCATCTTCACCAAGAGGAGACATGATTTGGAGGATGACACGGTGTCAAATAAAAGGCGATCGGGAACCGATGGAGGGGGGATCTATATTCCCCGTGGAAGTTGAAGGTGACCGACCACATCACCAAGGAATATAGCAAGGCTCTGGAGTGGGGTACATTCGCTTAGATCCCTATCGAATGCAAGACCCTTGAGTCTGCCATCGATGAGGAGTTCGTGAACTCCTCACTCAAGTAAGTATCTAAGTCTTTTACTTGTAATTCCAACAAGTATTTTGAAACTTACAAACCCGATCGATAATACTTTGTTTTTCCTTTGTGGGGGTTATTGCAAATAGCTTCCATAGGCAGATGAAGGCTATTCTTTGGGTCGGACATATTAACATTCGGACGAAGCAGCAAGAGGAGGAGGTGAGAGCAAGGGGATCCGAGGTCACTTGGTTGAAAGAGGAAAGTCGAAGCTGAAGGAAGAAAACCTAATCTTGGGGAGAGTTGGTAAAGATTTGGAGGTGGCCGTCGGGAGGATTGGTGACCTTAATTGGGAGGTGAAAAGACTCCATGGAATGCTGAAGGAGTTCGAGGCGAAGGTAGAAAATCTAGTGAAGGAGAGGGAAGATCTCTAGGCTCGGGCTTTACCTTCCAAGCCCGACGAAATCTCTGTTGAAGCCGGGAGACTTGTGTTCGAAGTATCCGAACAAGTAAGCTCTTCAATGAACTGCTGGTCCCTTTCAACACTCGGGCCTACGAGAGACAAGCATAATGAGGTATGGAAATTGATCTTGAAGGTGGACCCAACCTTTGATACTAATCCTCACCAATAGGTTTGCCATCCTGAAGTGTTCGAGTCTTTGCAACCGCCACTTCCGAATGGGCCTAGACGGGAAGGAAGACCCTGCGGCTGCGGACTCGAACGTTGAATTCTATCTTAGTGACTCTCCTCCTCTCTCCCCAGAAGCTGAAGTTATTCAAGATAACCGGGCCTCCCTTCCAAAGCAAGCCCCTATCCAAGAGCAAGTCCCGATTCCAAGCACCCCAAGAAAATCCTGAACGAGTCCAAGAATGATTTCTTCTTTTATTTTTTATTTTGTAAGGGTTGGCCCCCTCCCGGCCTTTTGTATCATAATGAAAATGCTTTCTTTCCATGTCCATTGTCTCTGTTCTAATATTGTACCTAGTATATTCTCTGGTGACTCTACATAGAATACTCAATAATCTCTTAAGTGTTTGTAAGCAATATTCGGGTGTATCGAAACCTATACTTCGAAAATTTCTGGGAATTTTTCTAAGTGTTAGGAAGTCTCATTTGGGTTAAACTGAAGCCTCTATTTAGAAAATCCCTGAAAACTCTTATTCCCGAGAATTTTTTTTAAGTGTTAAGTTTTTGAAGGACTCAATCGGTTAACACCGAAGCCTTTTGAATTGATTGTATTGCTATACCCTTCATTTCATATGCCCCCATTCAAAAGAGGTTTGGTGTCTTAAATATGAATTGCATTGAAAATTTGAAATTTTGATTTGGGTTACATCTCAAAATTGCAACTATAATAACAACTAAGGATAGAACTTTTTTGGGTGTCTCGCATTCCACGATTGGTTAAGCTCACGATTAGTTGTTAGATTCTTCAAATTATAGGCCCCCGAACCTACTGGTTTCATGATCATGTATGGTCCTTCCCATGAAGGATCCAATTTCCTTTGATGATGTGGATCATATGCTAAGGTGTTTTTGAGAACTAAATCTCCTGAATGAAATTGTCGGTGACTTCACTCGGGCATTATAATGTGATGCAATATTCCTTTGGTAACATTGAGTCCGAGCATTGCTCTCGTTTGGACCTCGTCTAGTATAACATTGGCTCTCGTTCGGACCTCATCCAGCATATCCAAGTCTGTCTATCAGCCTTGCTAGTTAGCTTTTTCTTTAAACTCTGGTTCTTTGAGGGTGCCCGCCATTAGTTCTACTAGAGCCAAAGCTTTTCACCCGTAAGCCGGTTTAAATGGAGTTTCTCTTGTTGGTGTCCGAACAGTTGTTCGGTAAGCCTATAGCACATTTGGGAGTTCCTCAACCCATAGAACTTTATTGGATTCTAATCTCTTATTGACTCCATCTAGTAGAGTTTGGTTTGTCACTTCTACTTGGCCGTTGCTTTGAGGGTATACCACCGAAGACATTCGGTGCTCGATTATATAGGTCCCACAGAATTGTGTGAATTAAGGGTTGTCAAATTGTGTCCTATGATCAGTGACCAGAACCTTTGGGATGCCGAATCTGTGGATGATAGACTTCAAAACAAACTTCTCTGTCCTCTTTTCGGTGATTGTTGCTAGTGCGATTGCTTCAACCCATTTGGTGAAGTAATCTATTGCTACGATCAAGTATTTCCGACTCCAGTTGCCTTTGTGAACTTCCCCATGATATCAATCTCCCACATTATGAACGGGATTGGGTCAAGGATTGATGTCGGGGTTGTTGCTGATTTCTTCGACACCGTGAATGAATTGCAATTCTCATAGCGACATACATACTCAAAAGCATCTTCTTGCACCTTCGGCCAGTATAACTTGAGCCTTAGTATTTTATGTGCAGTGCTTGACCACCCATGTGAGCTCCACAAATCCCTTCATGTACTTCTCGCTAAGGCACTCTTTGATCCTTCGAGTCCCAAGCATATGAGCAATGGTCCGGCATAGGATCTTATATATAATCAGCCATTTTGGATTTGAACCTTGTTGCTCGAACACGAATGACTCTCGCTTTCTTTTGGATATTTGGGCAATTTGTCATCCCGATGTATTCTACGATCGGGCCCATCCAACATCGTTCGTCTTCTATATATGATACTTCCTTTCCTTTGGTGCTTGGGAAACTTAATTCCTCAATGTATATTGAAGGTTCGGGGGTCTTCTTCTTTGCATTTTCCAACCTTTGAGAGCTCATCTTCCATAGTGTTCTCCTTCCTCGGGATTTGAAAAACTTGGACTTCTTTAAACTATTTTTTCAGAATTTGTATCATTTCCTGATATCTTTGTAGTCTAGGTTCCTTCATCTCGAACTCTCCTTGCACTTGATTAACGATGAGCTGAGAATCACTATAAACAACTATCTCATATATTGCTAAGGCTTTTGCAAACCGAAGGCCAGCTAGGAAAGCTTCATATTCACTTCATTGTTGCTTGCCTCAAACCTGAATCTCAAAGCATAAATGAATGATAAAGCCCATAGGGCTCTTTAATAGGACTCATGCTCCTACCCCTTACTTGTTGCTTGAACCATCTACATAAATGTCCCACATGGTCGTGAATGTTGGTTTGGTAATTTCTTCTGCAGGAGCTGTAGTTTTCACCATAAAATCGGTTAAGGCCCGAGCCTTTATGGCTATTTGGGGTTTGAAATCCACCTAGAGTTCTCAAAATTTTTACCGACCATGACACCATTTCTTCTTGACAAATCTGGCTTATAAAGTCCTTTTTTCAAGGGGAAAGTAGTTAATACCTTGATCGAGTGCACTTGAAAATAAGGTCTTAGCTTCCTTGCTGCCATCATAAGGACCAAAGCTTGTTTCTCAATCTTCGAGTTTCTTGTTTCAGCATCTAGGAGCACATGGCTAATGTAATAGATTGGCCATTACTTCTTGTCCTTTTCCCAAACAAGAACAACACTTGCAGCTGAGGAAGAAGTGGCCAGGTAGACTTGCAAACTTTCTCCTTTCTCTGGTCGGGATAATAGAGGTGGTTTGCTCAAGCATTGTCTTTAAGTTCTTGAACACCTTCTAACACTCCTCAATCCATCGTGCCTTCTAACACTCCTCAATCCATTGTGCCTCTTTGCTTCCTCTCATATCTTTTAGAGCTTTGAAGAAAGGCAAACATTTTTCTCCCAATTGTGATGAATCAATTCAAAGTCGCTACTTTGCCTATTAAGCACTGTACATCCCAAACAGTCTTTGGGGGGTTCCATGTCAATCAAGGCCTATATTTTAACTGGATTAACTTCAATCCCACGTTGAGAAACCATGAACCCTAATAACTTACCCTCCAAAGGCACACTTCTCAAGATTGAGCGGCATCTGGTATTTCCTCAAAATAGAAAAAACTTCTATTAAATCGGAAATGTGACCCAAACGTTGAAGGCTCTTCATGAGCATGTCGTCAACGTATGCTTCCATGTTTTTCCCTATCAGGTCTTTAAAGGTTTTGTTTACCGCCCTTTGGTAAGTTGCTCCCCCGCTCTTTAATTTGAACGGCATGACCTTGTAGAAAAAGCTTTCATGATCGGTCATGAATGCGATGAACTTCTTATCCTCAATGTTTATCAAGATTTGATTATATCCCGAGTACACATCCATGAAACTCAAAGTTTCATATCCGTCCATAGCATTGATCAAGAGATTTATTTGAGGTAAAGGGTGGCAATCCTTAAGGCATGCTTGTTGAGGTTTGTGTAATCGGTACACATCCGTCATTTCCCGTTTGACTCCTTGACCATCACGACATTGGCTAACCAAGTTGGACATTCGATCGGTTGGATGAATCCCGAATCCTTCAATTTCTCCACTTCATTTCTGATGGCTTCGTGCTTTTCAATTCAGAAATTCCTTCTTCTTTGTATTATACGTTTGGCCTTCGGGTCTATCCACAATTTGTGGTCTACTATAGTTCGGTCTATGCCGGGCATATCAGCTGCTGACCATGCGAACACATCAATATTTTACCAAAGGAACTTCTTCATCTCTTCTTTGAAGCTTACAGATTGTTCGATCTGATGAACGTGGTCTTTGCTTCCTCAATTGAATCCAATTAGATTTACTCTAGCTTTTTAATGGGTTCGGGTTATCGGGAACTTCAAGTGATAAAGCCGTAGCTTTTGTTGGTCTAGCTTCATCCTTCAAGTTTGAAACTTAACATTGTCTAGGGTCTTTTGATCGAAGTTACCTCTCCTATTCCTTTTTCCGTTGGGAACTTGATCTTCATATGCTTGATCGATACAACTGCTCCCAACTTTGTGAGGGATGGCCTCCCGAGTATGACATTGTATGCGAGGAGTTCCCGAATGACTAAGAAATTTATCCGAATAGTAGTCTCCTTCGGGAAGTTTCCAACTATTAGATCCAGTTGTACTAATCCTTTTGCTATTGCTTGATAATCTAGCAAAGCCATACAAATGAGTGGAGGTTGGCTTTAGGAAATCCTCCTCCATATTTAAATTTTGATATGCTTCATAAGACAGAAGCTCACTGATGATACCGTGTCTACTAATACCCCGTGCACCTTATGACAGCTGATCTTGACCTTGATCACGATTGCATCTTCATGAGGTGTGCATACGCCTCTTGTTTGTGAAATTAAAAGTAACCGCAAGCGCACGGTATCGTGTAGCTAACGGGTCGATCTCAAGGAGATATGCCACTTAGAATTCAACTTCTTAATAGTAATGCGAGAGTGGAATGATTCAATTTTTGTTAACTAATTAACTAAACTAAATGATCATAATCGATACATCTAATGCAATCGAATTGAAACAAAAAATAAATTAAACACAATCAATGCATAAATAAAAGACGAGAAAAAAATGTGAACAATAAAAATAAAAGGAAAAGGGAAGTGATCTCGAGTGTCAGCTCGGATCAAGGGAAGGGGAGTATAATAATAATGATTTTGACCGTGGAACCTTTGCCGTAGCTTACGGTCCACCGATCGGGGAACGGATATTAAAGAAAAAAAAAAACGGTGCGAAGTAAATAGGAAAGTAAATAAACAAAGCAATAAAAGGAAAAGGAAGCCTTAACCAAAGAGAGGTACGATTGTAGGCATCTCTCGATCAAGAATCCGGGGAAGGGAGAACAATAAATAATTGCTGAAAGTAAATTGCAGAAAATAAATAACAAAAAGTAAATTGCGAGAAAGTAAAATGGAAACCTTAACCAAAGAGAGGCATGATCGTAGGCATCTCGATCAAGGATCCAGGGGAAGGGAGAACAATAAATAAATGCTGAAAGTAAATCCTAAATTAAGAATATGAAGGGGTAGATAGAAGCGGGAATGGAGGGAGGAGAGAAGATTAATAAAGAAGGTTACTTGTGAATTGAACAAACGATTTGAATCTCAACCAACCCTAACAACCAGATCTAGATCTAGAATGATCTAAATCTGCAATTGCTAGACCCAGAGAAAACGAATCTAAAAACTTGAAACTTGAACTTGAATTGCATTACATAAAAAAAATTAAACCTAAACATTCAATCTAGAAATTTAAATCTCACAAATGCAAGCAAAGAAAACTAGAGAAAGCCTAAATAAACCAAAGAGAGAAGAAAGAATGCTACTACTAAGCTCTAGAACACCTTCTCCCTTGATGGAGTATGCTCTCCTTTTATAGAGTTTACATGAGATATGAATCATGGCTGAATTTGAATCAAACTCGTGGTTTCTATCTGACTCGACCAATTAGGGTTTTGACGTACTAATCAAATAGACTTAGAGAGATCAGATGCATAATTCCACCGTTGGATTTGAGGTTTAAGAAGTCTTGAAGCTCTCCTCCAAAAATCAGGACGATCGGACACCAGATGACCGTTCGATGAAGGGTTTGATCAAAACTGGACAGAGACATTCAAAGACGGGATTTTTGCCTCTTCCTTCTCTAAATATAATTCTTTTTCCTCTTTTTCTTTCTTTAATCAAATCCCAAATAGGAAATAAGATATTGAGGTGCAATGACTCTTTTTCTCCATTAGGACTCTCTCAATAATATCTCTCGTAGATTTGATTAATAATTTCTAATCTCAGCCGTAGATCAAAATTTGCTTCTTTATCTCTAAAATACTTTGGAGTTGGCCCATAATCACATCTCTGGCCCATAATGCTCCAAATCAGGCCCATTTTCGCATTTGAGAATTTGAGCGGACCTCTTGACGTATAAAATCTCATGTTTAATACCCGAACTCCAAATATTCGCTCAAGTCTTGAAAATTCATAAAATCTGCAAAAACAACATAAAACCCAAGGTAGCTCCACTCAAAGTGTATACAATACATGCTTTATGCCCTAAGACTTCACACATAAATGTGCTCATCACCTCTCTCGTCCTCTTCATTGAAAATAATACTTTCTACCGTATTTGGTCTCTTTCTTTTAATCACCTCTCCCAATCCCATGAACTTTGATTTTGCTTTCAATTTTTTGAGGGATTTGGGTTCGCCCCCTGAATATTATGAGGATCGGGGATCTATTGGCCCCTATTATTTCCTTCCCTTTCTTGGATTGAGTGGGCTCATCCCGACGATCTCTCGCTTCCCGAACGCTCCCTTCTCCTTTATCTGGTGGCTCTTCTGTCCCGATCATCACCTTGACCCTTTACAAAGCTAGATAGGTGTCCTTGGTGAGAAATCCCCGGATTTCTACCCCTTTAACCCATGGTTTTAAGACCGAGAACACAGGGCCTTGATTCGGCGACAATTGTGGACCATTCAATTCGAGCCCGAAGGTTTGGAAATTAAACCAATGTTGGTAGATGACCCTTATAATGACTCAAAAACTCTCCTAGAGTTTAAGTGAAGAGAGAAGATTAGTCTCGATAGTGTAAAAAGGGTAATTTTGGAATATCTATAGATCAGTGATGGAGAATCCGATTGATGCAAATAAGGTATCAAATCGAAGATCATCGAAAGACCTTTTCAACAAGCTGAAAATCATCAAAATCAAAGTTCGTTTGGGGGTCCAACCATGGACTAGAAGTTTGGGCCGTTTGGGTGAACCAACCCCCACCCCATTTTCTATTTAGGGGCAAAATTGGAATTTTCTGATTTTTAAACCCTATTTATGTTTTATCTCATCCGTAAACGCATTTTTGGAGGCTATAAAGAGGCGGAGACTTTGGAGAAAAGGAGAAACGAAAGAGAGGAGCGACTTCCATCCTTCCGAAGGTTGTTATGATCCGAATCTTCGCAAAATCATTAAGAAAGGTTAGTTTTCTTTAATCCTTCTCTTACTCACAATTTTGTGAGTATTTTCTCTCCTTTCCTTTTGGGGAATCTTGAAAGGGAATAATGATAGGTACCCTAGATGCTTATCTTTTCTTATATTAAGGTTCCCCTTGAGTTTGGGAGTATATCCCCTTGTAAAAGATTTTAGAATTTGACTCTCTAGATCACCCACGGGTGATTTATGAGAGCCAAATTTGGGGCTTCTTGATTTTGGTCAAATTGGACAAAATTGAAGGTACCCGTAAGATCCTTTTGTTGTCAATTAGCTTTCCCCAAAATTTCGTTTCGTTTAGACTTGAATTGGTGGCAAATTAGTGACCATTCACTAGTGAGGTTGAGAACTACCCTTTTTAACCTAATTTTCGGATTTGGGTTTTCGTGGGAAGATTTTAGGATATCCTTTGAAACCAAATTGACTCTAAATTGGCTCTAATTTGTGATAATTATTTCTTTTGTATAAATAGGTAAATATATCTTTAATCACTATATTTGTGGGAGTGGATTCTTGGATTTGGAGGAAGAACAAAGTAAAAGGTGAGGAATATACTTAACTTTATATAACATGTGTAATGATGTTAGTTACTTTTCATTATTGATATCTTGTATTGCTTTAGTATTATCTTTTGGTTATTTTATGTCTTTTGTTAAATATGAATTGCTATAATTTATGTTTATTATTAATTCGATGTTGTTCCTTGCTTTGAAATCTATTATTGTTGTTATGAAATGGAATGTGATTGTATGAGAGGAGAAATATTATTATTTCTTCTACCTTATATTTTCTACTAGGGTTGTGGGTTCACCCATTGCCCTAGTGATATTATATGATTGCTTATATTATGATTGAGAATGGGGAATGCCCTTTTGGTGTTTTCGCCATAGGATACCAAAGGAAGCGGTATGAGACGCATTCCTATGGTGTCCTTGGCTCTTTCCCTATTACCGATTACATATTTAGGGCATGTCTAGAAGTGTTTGGTTAGTTGACCTCATGAGTACTACTACCCTTTCAGCAGGGGTATTGAAGCCGGTTAACCCGTGATGTTAGTGGCTGGGTCCCGTATGTCAAGCGTGCCCACTATCATCATAGAGAGGTAGGGTTGCATATAATAGATAAGGGCTCATGGACGCTCAAGACCGGTGAAATGACCCGTGAGAGGACATGGAGATCATCCTGTCCATTAAATGTGGATGACCACCGGGTTAATGAATGGGGTCCAACAGATGCCTCCATTGAGGATTCCATTCATATGTGGGAAGGTATTGAACAAACAGAGCACTAGGCATGAGGGGAGATATCCGGACCATATGTAGTACGAGACCGTATGACTTTGCATTGGGCTTAGAGTAATCCTTGACACGTGCCAGATCTTATATCAATGGTGATGTGAGAGAGTGGTGACCTAATCCCCAACCATGGCTTGACAGGACTTTACACAACAACCGCGGAGAACCCAACGGACGTGCATCGAGCCGTGAGGGAAGAGTGATGAGACCGCCCAAAGAAGACCGGTGTGTGACTTAATGCGTGTCTACCATAGAGACTTCATGATAGAGTTAGGAGCATAATCATTCATATATTATATCATTGTCATTAATTTCATTATCGATATTTATGTTATATGTGTGGTGTGGAATCTTGAGAATGAATGTGTGATATGATGTTGAGTTGACCTCACCGAGTTCGTTGAACTCATTCCTTTTATATGTCTTTTTTTTCTTTCTTTTAGATTATGCTGCAGGTTATGAGGAATTCTTCCAAATGGAGGATGTGTTACCAAAATATCTTCTTGAAGGAGTGATCGAAGAAGAAGTGGACGCACATGGAGCTTCATGCCGTATCAAGACTGTTCTTTTGGGTGGGATTCCATTAGAGAACTAGTTTAATTTATTTTTCCGCTGCGAATAAAATTACTCTCTTTTCATTTCGTAACTCGATCTTATACTTTTATTTTGAAGTAATGGATGATTGTAACCATTATTTCGGTTTTGATAACTTAATATGATAAACTTGATTTATTCTTGTCCATTTAATTATGCTATATCATGTTTTGTATGGATTTGTCAATGAACCTAGATCTTGCGGTGTATCACCCCCATGGGCATTTGGGTAATGACCGGATCCGCTGGGTGGGGTGTGACACTTGGGATATCAACCTTTCTAAGTCCATCTTCAAGTGCCTACACTCATTAGTGTAGTGACCATAATCTTCATGAAAATGGCATTATTTCTCCATATTTCTTTCTCCAGGTTTGGCAATCATCTTGGGTGGCCATCTTAAGATGTATTGATCCTTTATCTGCATTAGGATCTTTGATCTTAGGGTATTTAGCGATGTGTACCCTACATGATTGGGCAAATGATATCTCCATCCCGAACGTAGTTTTCTCCCTCGACCATTGTTCGCACTCTCGAACCTTGGCCTTTTTTTTTGAAGCCTTTTGTTCTTTGTTGGTTGCCTTCACCTCTCCTTGCTTGCTTCTCGGCATTTCGCACAAGTTTGGGATATGTGGTTGGCATATCTTGCAACAAGTAACTCCAGAAGTTGCTATTGGAGAGGCCTATAAAGAGAGCTGTTTTGGCCAATTGTTCATCAAGATTCTTGATCTCCATGGTAGCTTTATTGAATCTCTGCAAATAATCCCTAATAGACTCGTTCCTTCCTTGTTTAACATTGAATAATGTCTCTTCAATCTTGGTCTAGATCCCACTCTGGAATCGACCGATGAACTTTCGGGCTAGTTCATCAAAATCAACAATTCTTCCCGAGGGCAAGTTCGAGAACCACTTCGAGCTACTCCCATGAATAAAGACCCGAACACACAACACAAGATTTGATCGGAGTTTCCAGCAACAACCATTGTTTGTTGGTAGTAACTCATATGGGCAATTGGGTCTCCCGATCCATAAAATGGTGAGAAGGTTGGGAGCCTAAAGTTATGGGGGAATTCGTACGTGGTAATTGCCTCCACTAATGGGGTCTTTTGGATGATAGAATAGATATTGTTTATCCTTTTGTCCCTCGTGATTTGACTTAATTTTTGGTTGATGTCTGCCATTTCTTGATGTATTTGCACCTTGCCCGAGTACCGTTGTTCGGACGCTATCCCTGCCCAATTGTTGAGATGTTGCCGTGTGCGTTCGTACTCCACGTTCGAGCCTCGGTGAGAGTTCTAGTTCAACTCCTCTCCGTGCATGATCTTGGATATCCCGATCATCTTTCCTGGGCAACTCTCCAGTCCTCCTTATTTCCGATCACTCTTCTTGTACTCCTGGTGGATCTTGGTTTCTTTCCTATCGGAAGTTCTGGCCCTCGGTTTGTTGTTTATTTCTTCGAGGAGAATGCCCCCGATTGGAGAATTTCTTCTCTCAGCCCTTTGTGCTTGTCCTCGAGCTTCTTCCTGATCATGAATGTTAGGTTGTCTTGGGGCATTTAGGTGTCTGGCCATTGTTTGAAACATTTGTTGCATCTTCAAAAATTGAATTTGCATTTGATTCATCTACTCCTGAATGACCGGAATCATTCAAACTTCGTCATTCAGGTCATTTAGGTGAACTCCTCCCCCTCGCTATTTCTTCTTCTTCGTGAATCTCTCTTTCATGAACACGACTTCCCTCGGGAGGGTTTTCTCCTGGAGGAAGATGGAGATTTTGATTCGACTCCTCAAAATTGTTGATTTGGTGTCTACCATGGCTTTTTGAAGCGTTTCCCATAGAGGCAGCCAAATGATGAGTCCAAAAATTGTTCAACCTTTAGATTCTTGCAAAACAAAAGTCGGATGTGGGCCGATCGTGTGGTTGGGTAGCCACCTCCGAAGGTTAAATCAGCAATTGGAACACCACAGAACTCGGCTTGATGTAGAGCTTGAATTGAACGAATTAATGGAAGGAAATGATTCAGTTTCCTTTGCTTAAGGCAATCCTTTAGTTTATATAGGATTTACCTCTTACTACGACCGTTGGATCAACCCATGCACTTCTTTCGTCGCCGCTCAATCCTAGTTTATATTCCAAACCTCACGCACTTGTAACCCTATTGATCATCCACATATGATGGGCAACAAGCTGTCGTGTCCCCTTATGCAACCCTAGCCCAAGCCTCTATTATATGCAACCCTACCAATGATTGGGCCCCATGGTAATGTTGTGTCCCCTTATGCTTCTCGTATTCTTGGGAACCCACCGACCAAATACCGTGGCCACGGGTCACTCGGCCTCAATTCTCATGCTGATAGGGTCATAACATGTTAGGGGTTTTCCTAACCTTGCAAAATGACATCCTAAGAATGCAATTTAAGTTACATGTCCATACTACGGTTCCTAGGGCGGTGCGCATGCCACAACCCCAGGTCAAGTCCACCTTTATTTCAACTCAACCATAACCCTTATAACTCAGCAAAACAATCATGATTCTCTAATTTTAGAACGTTGCATGAATATAAAATCTCAAAAACAAAAAGTGTACATGTCAATACGCAATTCGATAACATTCTAGAATATAAAGATAAACATTTACAAATGAATATCCTCACCTTGCAAGCAAATTGAACTTCTTCAAAATAATTAGAAGGTGATATAATGCACCCCAAATAGTCCTATTTAAATGTTGGTAAAAGTTAGAAACAATCTTAGAAGTTCTACGTGGAAGAAGAAGAAGAAGAAGGGGGGAAAAAAAAAAAGCCAAAACTACCGGGCATGGGTCTCTTGAATAGTAACAGGTATGGATTGCTTGGAGAGACCATGGTCAATCGACCCCGGGGGTATAGGTCACTTGAACAATAACCTAAGAGTGTCGCACTGGGGAGATCCATGTCCGAGTGCGGACAAAATCTGATCCAACACTTTGTTGGCTATTGGATTTGGTTCTAAACTACTTCCAAAACAAAAAGGAAGTTCTAAGAACACCTAAGCACAAGATCTATTAATAGGAAACAATCAAAAACTCAAAACAAATTGAAATCCTAACGAATCAAAAATAGGTCTTCTTTGAAATCTATCCGGAAAGAAAAGGTAGAATAGAGTGATCCATAGCAATAACAAAGATACGATTTAGGTCTCTTTTAATTAAGGATCTCTCCACAAGGATCCACTAACAGAAAATAATCAAAGGAATAACTAGAAAGAGAATGAGTATACTAACCTTAGGAAAAACTCAATTGTTGAACGGAAAGCTTTAGATTATCTGTGCAATAGTCTCCCTCTTTGTAATGAGTTCTCTAATATTCTTTTATAGCTTAGGAGTGAAATAGCACGTTCTAGGTTGAAAAAATCATTTAATAGGGGTTTGAATTGCTAAAAAAACCCATAACTTCCCTTTTTCACTTGTGGGCACTAGTATGGGTTGCCCGGAGAGACACATACCCCAATTGACCTAGACCCCTAGAATTGTTCTAGTAGTAGTTTTGGGGTGTTTCTTCCCTTGGCTTTGCTCCAACACTTAATCCGGACTTAGAGGAGTCTCCCGATCTCTGGGACCTTCCAAACATGCTGCCAATGAACTCTTGATCCACCTTCTATATCTATCGGGGTTTGAGTGAGATCTTCCAAACTTCAACAATTCTTTAGCTTCATCAACTTCACCATCCACTTCCATCAGTTCAAGTTCCAATTCAATGGTCTCTATCTAAATAGCCCAGAGTTGCATTCTACCCGCACTCCAGTTTCTAAGGCCTACAATGTGGATTTCCAGGTTAGGATCATAGGGGATTCCACAAAAGTAGAATGTGTTTTAGCGAGACTGAAGTGGTGATGAGGTAGAAGACATTTTAGTAGACTAACATGGTGATGAAGAAGGAGTTGTTTTATTAGACTCAAGTGGAGATGAAGTAGACAAGTGTTTTATTAGACATTGATGGTGAAGAAGAAAAAGGGGTGTCAGCCATAGTTGGTAAATAGTTAATAAGATCAAAGGAGTATCATAACGATCGGGAATCGAGTGGAATGACTAGTTGGATCATGTTGGGAGAGGATATATCACGGAAGGGGGAGATTTTTTCATGAAAAATAATGTCATGGGAAGTATATATTGTTTTTGTTACCAAATCAGATACTTGATGTGAAATCCCTCACAAACCCTAACCTGGAAATCTATGTTGTAGGTCGGGAAGACTCGAAGTCAAGGTAGAAGACAGCTGTGGGCCATTCCATTGGAACCCAATGGATCTGATCATGAACCAATGGAGGTTGACGATAACCATGTCTAACTTTGAAAGAAGACGTAACTTGAATGATGATGGATTTGGGAAATGGACTATGAGTATAGTGAGTATAGTGATTACACCCTTGGAAGGTCCTATAGATCCAGGTAAGACTCTTTCTTAAGTTAAAAAAGAACCCAAGTGGAGCTTGTGGCTTTCGAGAGACCAAAGACCTTGTTTTTCAAAGGGGGCTAGTTGGTCGATTGCCTTGGTCGCCCCAAATGACCAAGCCAAGTGACCAAGCTAGTCCTCGAGATAGATTTGGTATATTTGGAAAATTAGGTTTCCGGAGCCCTATATACACAAACTTCGATCTAATTCGAACCACTTTGCCTCTGTCACATACACCCAGCTGGTACCCTACCTAGCATCCCCGGGTATGTGATCCACAGTCCCAAGGATCAAGTATCGAGCAACCATGCCTCCCATATACGCGATAATACAATCATGAACAATAATAATCAAGGTAAAAGCATATAATAAGTGAAATCATGAATAAGATAAGAACAAGATAATCGGAGGGCGGAATAAAAAATACCAATGTATAATCCAAAAGAAGAGAGTGAGCGGAAATCACTCCCTCAGTAATAGCGGAATGTAGATCAATCAAAGTTAGAGTTAAGACTACAGATCCAAGTTTAAAGAGATAACAATATAAAAGTCTAAGCTAAGGTCTCCTCTATCTTATACAAGATGTCTTCATAATCCTAAACAAAGGAGACCAAACACGGCCTTTCCCACACTAAGGTTGAGCTAATCCGGGTATGGAGTGTAACCACCCTCGGGATCTTCACCGTGACCTTCATAGTGGCCAAGACCTTCGGAGTAGTATGTGGCATCGGGGTCCGTCTTGATGAAGGAGCCATCAGTTTCTTCAACACCTGTAGAGTAATCTAACAAAACAATTGCACGAAAGGAATGAGTTCAAGAGAACTCAAGCAAGGCGATTATTCCATAATACATAAGTCATACGATACAAAACATAACATGATACAAAATGATATGAAACAGATGATGCAAATATGATTCTAACTCTATACATGCTAGTCTCTATGGTAGACATGCTTTAAGTCATAGCACCATACTTCTTTAGGTAAGTCTCAGTCACTCGGCTCCGGTTGGTAATGGGTCCTACATCCATCTCGGACAATCCATGGCTGGGGTTTCGGTCACCGCTCTCTCACATCACCATTTGGTTTAAGTATTGGTGCATGTCAAGGTAAAGCCTAGCCCAATGCAAGTCATCTACTCGGTCGTATCATGTCGGATCCGGATACGTCCATTCCTCCCATCTCGGGATCCTTTTTGGTATCCTTCACACTAGAGTCAGCGTATTTGACCCTCTCAAATACAGACTCACCAACCCTATTGGTCATCCACAAATAGTAGACGGGAAGCTCTCAAGTCCTCTCACGGATATAACTCACGGTCTCGAGCACTGTGAGCCCAACTCTAACTATTTGCAACCTTATCAATAAATGGCCTCTAACAAGTATCCGCAGCGGTGTGATTTATGTCCTCTCACGGGTTGGTTACCGGTCTTGAGCGCCCATCAAACCACACTACTACCACGGGTCGTTCGCTATCAATGCCCTTCCGATTCGAGTCCGATACAAGAAGGACATCCTAGCCAACACATCTAGACAAGTCCTATGTATGTCATCCAATAATCCGGGAAAGGGTCGATGGGCATCTTCGGAGAACATCCCATTCTATTCCTTCCGATGTCCAAGGACATAAATGTCGAAAGGACATTTCCCAATCCCAAATCATACTTATCCAATCACATTCTTAGTTTCATCATATCATACATCCATGATATTTCATCATATTCAAAGATAAGTCATAACATCACATGGATTATATGTTATTTTTGCAGATTTTATGAATTTCTAGGATTGAGCGAATATTTGGAGTTTTGGGTATGAAACATGCGATTTTACATGTCAAGAGGTCCGTTCAAATTCTCAAGTGCAAAAATGGGCTTGATTTTGAGCATGATGGGCTAGATGCAATTATAGGCCAACTCCAGAATATCTTATAAAATTAGATTAGGATTTTTATTTTATTTTTCTTTATTGTAATTTGAATGAATGTATGGGGCCCACAAGTAATCAAATATTAGGATTTTTTATTTTTCTAGAAGATTTCATTTTTTTTAGATTTTATTTATTTCTCTAATTAGGTTTCTTTCTCTCTCCCCACTTTCTATACCTTTTACTATTTTATTTTATTTTTTTCCTTAATTAACCCAAAATCGGTTTTCTAAAAATATGGATTTTTCTTCCTTCTTTCCTTCTTCCACTTTTTCTTTCTTTCTCCCACTTTTTCTCCACGTGAAATCAAGTTTTTATTTATTTTATTTAATTCTCCACACAATCTCTCTCTCTCTCTCTCTCTCTCTCTCTCTCTCTCTCTCTCTCTCTCTCTTTATTTCTAACAAATTTTGCTCTTTCTTTATTTGTTTTCTTCTTCTTCTATTTTACTCTTATTATTATTATTATTTTATTTTATTTTATTTTTATTTTATTATTATTATTATTTTATTATATTATGTATTATTATTTTATTTCCTTGTTTGTAAATTATTCTCCTTCTCCTATAAATATTATCTCCCTCTTAGGTTTCAACACTTTATTTTCTCTTTAGTTTATTTTAGTCTTGCACTTTCTATTCTCTCTAGCTTGTTCTAGGTTTTCTCTAGTTCTTTGATTACTTTGTCGGTTCTAGTTCTAGATTGAATGTTTAGGTTTTAATGTTTTGCAAAAAAGATTGAAGTTGTGTAATTTATTTTATGCAAGTGTATTTCCTTTATTTATATCAATGCAATTTCAAGTTCAAGTTCAAGTTTCAAGTTTGAGGATTCGTTTTCTCTTTGGGTTTAGCAATTGCTGATCTAGATTATATCTAGATTTTTGGTTGTTAGGATTGGTTGAGATTCGAATAGTTTGTTCAATTTTTTTTGGAGATTCAAAGATGCAAGTAAGTAACATTCTTCAATAATCTTTTCTCCCCCCTCCATTCCCACTTCTATCTAACCCTCCATATTCTTAATTTAGGATTTAATTTAAGCATTTATTTATTGTTCTCCCTTTCCCCTGGATCTTTGATCAAAGATGCATACAATCGTGCCTCTCTTTAGTTAAGGTTTCCCTTTTGCTTTTATTGGTTTGTTATTTACCTTTTGTTATTTCCTTTTCTGCAATTTCTTTTTCTCTTTAATATCATTTCCCCCGATCGGTGCACTATAAGCTACGACAAAGGGTCCACGGTCAAAGTCATTATAATTATCATCCCCTTTCCTCGATTTAGAGCCGACACTCGGATCATTTCCCTTTTATTTTATTGTTCGCATTTTTTTTCCTGTCTTTTATTTATGTGTTGGTTATGTTTGCTTTATTTTCGTTCAATTTGATTGCATTAGATGTATGGATTAGGATCGTTGGTTTAGTTTAATTAATTAGTTAACAAAATTGAATAATTCCACTCTCGCATTACTATTAAGAAGTTGAATTCTAGGTGTGGCATATCTCCCTAAGATCGACCCTTAGCTACACGATCTTTGTGCACTTGCGGTTATTTTATTTCACAAACAATAACCTGCCTTCAAGAGACGCACAAAACATGATTTTATAGTACCAAGAAACCCTAAAATGAAAAATCACAAAATTACAAAAATACATCTAAAAGAAAAATGCTCAAAATGATCCCGAAATGCGAAAAAACGATGTTGATCCCCGCAAGACATTGAGTCTTTCTCACCAGCTTGTTTTGGATCAACGTGACAAATCATCCCAGCGAGACCTGAGTTACCCTCAAGGCGCAATTTTATTTTAATCTTGAGAGAGAAATATTATAAGTATAGAATTTTTTTAGGAGATGACATGCGGTTGCCAATCCCCAGCCCGAAAGGAGCACGACGAGCTGGGATCGCTCCGCGACCACAAAGCGGCGGCCACAATTCACAAGACGAAACGGATCCACATTGACTAGGGGTTGGGAAATGGGGACTACTATACATTAGCCACATGAGCGTCAAACTTGTGAGTTTGTGACCCTGCAGACGTGTGCACAAATAATCAACACGCTTCAACTGTACCTACATATGTAAAAAAAAAAAAAAAAAAAAATAAGAAAAAGAAGAAGAAGAAGAAGAAGGAAAAAAAAAAAAAAAAAAAAAAAAAGAAAAAGAAAAAAAAAGAAGAAAAAGAAGAAGAAGAGAAGAAGAAGTTTATGCCTCTACCAACAGAATCTAGCAATATAGCAGAAACACAAACCTGAAAGAAGAAGAAAAAGGACACACTTTATGCCTTTACCAGCGGAATCTAGCAGTAACACAGACCTGACCCGTCCAATCTTGCAGACACCAAGACAGATGACTATTGTGTGAAATTTCTTTTAATTATTTTATTTGAACATTCCGAGCTTCTCATTCCGCCTAGGTTGAGGAGCTATGTTTTCTCAGCAGAGGCCATCAACTAGCTAGACTGTCTGTCTTGGTTGGAGGATATCCTTAATTACTTGCTCAAAGTTATTGTAAGAAGACCCTCCATGTCTAGCAGCAGCTTCTGCTCTCTCCTTCCAAGACAAGGCTGCCTTTCTCATTGATTTCCCTCTTACTCCTTCCATCATTTCCCCAACAAGAGTCTCGATCTGGTCTCGCTTTACTTGAGGATCGATCTCCATACCCATGCCCCAAGTAGTGCAAGCATATCTGCAATTAGTTTGCTGCTCGGCGAAGAAGGGCCAGCATATAACTGGCACGCCCCCACATATGCTTTCAATCATAGAGTTCCATCCACAGTGTGTAAGAAACAAACCTGTGGAGGGATGGCAGAGCACTTTGTCTTGTGGGCACCAGCTCGTCACCAATCCTCTATCTTTGGTTTCTTCTAAGAAATGCTCCGGCAAGAGTGCTGATTCACCCATCACAGCATCAGGTCTGGTGATCCACAAGAAGGGATACTTGCTATTTGCCAACCCCCATGCGAACTCTCTCAAGTGTTGTTCACTCATAAAAGTTATGCTTCCAAAACTCACATAAACAACTGAGTTGGGTTCCCATTTATCCAACCACTCCAAGGAATTTAGGTCTTCTTTCCAGAGGCTCGATGGAGGGGATCTGGACTTAGGGATGTCTTGTTCCAGCAACTTTACTGGGCCGATAGTATATATGTGAGGATTCTTGGATGAAATTGCACCCAAGACCTCATGTTCCAGATCATCGAATGTGTTCAATATAATGGCAGGTGCTTTCAAACAATTCTGTGCTGCGTTACCTAGAAAATTGAACAAAATATCATTGGGATCAGTTGTTCTGAGAAAGCTTGGGAGATCCTTGAGCCTGATATCTTTCATGCTAGGTATCCAATCAATGGGTGTGTCAAGATAGCCATTGGTGATATCCTCCTCATCTGGGGGGCCCATCGAAGAAGAAAAATCAGAGACCCAGACATCTTAAATTGTCGCGAACACATTCAATATGTTGAAACTTGAAGTACAGAAAATGTACAAGTTAATTAATACTTGGGAAAGAGTACGTACCTTGGAGTGGAAATATGCCTCTTTTGATAAGCTCCTCATATTGGAGACAACCCATGAAGCCACAAGCTGAGGCAGTCCAAAATTGAACCGCATGGATCCCTAGTTCCTTGGCAGCTTGGGCGGAGAAACTCATGGTCCCATCAGAAACAACGCAAGAGACTTGAGGTGTGGTGGAGGAAGAATTGAGCCTTTTCAGTAGCTCATGGAAGGGAGCCAGGCAGTTCTTTGCTACCGAATCACATAGTATGGGAATATCTTGTGTAGCATCACGGTCGGTTGGTGGCAACCCATCTGGTATGGTTTCGAACTGGAAATCATTGAAACCATTGAGAGCACCTGGAGCTTTGGATCGCAATAAACGTCTGTGATTGAACTCAGTATTGACAAAGGTGATATGGAAACCTCTCGAGTGGAGAAGCTTTGCTACTTCCATCATTGGGTTAACGTGGCCTTGTGCTGGGAATGGAATGCACACAGCGTGAGGCTTCTGGGCGGCAATAGAACCCATGTTTGCTTGCTTGCTTGCCATGGTTTTTTTTAGGGATCTTGCTAGCATACTGCCGTCAATTTATAGAAGAAAGAACGCATGGCTGATACTGCATTGCTTTCCCACTAAATTAAGATATCGTTTTGGACTCTTCCCTCTATCCAATCAGATACCTTTGGATAATTAATAATTACTAGGTAGGCGGTATTATTGTGGTGAGCTAGCTCCACTTGAAGAATCATAATCAAGATTCCAGGTCCAAATTAAATATCAAAGAAACCTGCGTCGACGTCCAAACTTTCCAATTGCTGGAACTTTGTGGGAGGGGGAGGGGATATTTAAGGGAATATATGAAAACCTAAATTGTGGATATACGTTGCTGTATGTTTTCCCTCATTCTCAAATGCCTTGCTGTACTTAATGATAAGGTTGTTCCGTTGTGACCGAATTTTGACAAGTTGTGGAGGGTAGGCAACTTGAGAGCCCCTCGTGGAGAACCACACACACCCCCTTGGGGAGTTGGAGAACCCTTTGAGAAGAATCTTTTACACCCCCTTGGGGAGTTAAAGAACCCCTCGCAAAGAACCACAAACACCCCCTCAAGGAGTTGGAGAGCCTTTCCCTAAAGGATCCCTTGAGATTCACTCGGGATAGGCTCGCGCAATGAGAAAATGCCCAATGCTACGTCCGAAGAGGAACGTTGAAGACGACCAAGTCAAAAGGGTCAGTTAGAGATATCCACCCATCATGCCCACTCCGAAATGTGGGGAAGTAGATGAAGAGTAATGACTCCATTAGCCCCACTAAGAAAAGGAACGTGTTTCATAAGGCAACTCGCCCCACTCTTCAACTCAATGGGCAAAATTGACGGAGGGGCTACTAAAACCCGCCCTAACCTTGACCCGGAAACCTTGTTATTTGTAGGTCCAGGCGCCGAAGTAAAGTAAGAAGTCGGCTTTGGGCCATCCCAGTGGAGGACTTGGTGTCCGCTTTGAATCCATGAGAGTTGATGATGAAGTTCTATTTATGGAAATTGAATCTTGATGAAGATCGGATTAGTTGATGGACTTGGAGTGCTCTCTATCATGGTTTGAAGGCATTTCTACCTATTAGGTAAGTCACTTGATATGTGTGCAAAACCCCTTTAGGATTGGATTTGATCCGGGTCTTCAATTCCCTGTTTTGGAATTGTCGTGACGCATTGGTCGACTGATTGGTCGACTGGACCATCGACCAATCCACTCGACCAATGAGTCTTGTCTTTGGCAATTAGGTCTTGCTTGCTCTATTGAAGTCCAATCTCGAGTCTACTTCGTATTTGCTGCCTCCAAACTCTTGGAACGAACCAAAGACCTCTCGCAAGTCATCTCCCTTGCATCCTTGGTGATTTTCTTGACGGATCTTCGTCAAAACTCTTCCTTTGCATCAAAGGTATGTCTACACTCTCTTCTTCTCCTCCATCTCTGTTTTCTTTCCTTTTGAGTTGAGCAGAGAGGAGATGCTGCATTCTCTGTTGCAAACATCTCTGGACTTGTCTCTCATGATCTTCCTAAGGATTAATGGCTAAAGCAATGGTCTTAACCATGATCATTGCAAGCTTTGAAGGAATCATGATCAAACCATGATCTAGTCTTTGTTTATCTTTTGATTTGAATTCCGATCTCCTTGGATCTACTATATTGATCATGTTAGTAGTCAATTGCTGTGTTTTCTTTTCATGATCCATGATCTATCAATCTCTAGTTGTTTCTCTTCTACCATACCATGTTTTCTTCATGAATCATGATAATTACATATATGGTAGGTTTTGTTTCCTTATTTAGATTTATGCTCTTAGGTCTATTTTCTTGAAGATCTAAGTATGCTTTTCATGATACCTTTACCTAAATCAATGATCCATTCTCCTATTGTTCTTGTCTTTGATTTCTATCTTGAATTCTTCAAGAACCATGATTGATCTAATTATGGTAACTTTTGTTTCCTAATTTGGATCTTGATGACTTGATTTGATTAGTGTTTTGAGATCCCCTATATGTTAGGATACTACTAATGTAGTTTACCCCTTGATTAGTACCCTTTGAACCACCAAATCGAATGTTATATCTCAAAACTCCGATTTTATAGGCTATCTCTGCATTGGTCGACCGATTGGTCGACTGGACCAATCGACCAATCCACTCGACCAATGAGTACAGCAACTCCAGAATTGGTCCGTTTTGGATGTTTTGGTATCTTTTCTATTAGGGATCTTTCCTAATATTTTGTATACACTTGTGTAGGACCTTCTTCTCAAGTTTGCCAAGATCTTACTTGATTTCTTAGGATTCCTTTCGAGTTATAAAAGGTAAGGATGGTTACTTCTTTAACAACATAAATTGCATATCTTAGTTTCTATATTTGAATCTTGTTAAGTTATTTCTTTAATTAGATTCTTATAATGTTATACTACCGTGGTCCTGTCTTGATATCAGTAGCATTACTTATTCATATTGAATTGACTCATGTATGATTTACTTACCAGTTATATACAAATTGATTGTAATTATTGATTTCTTTCCATATATGAAGTTACCATATATGTGATGATATGAATTGATGCATGTGTATGCTTAAGTATGGTTTGGAAAGGAGAGGTGTCCTTGACACTACGTCCTTGGACAACTACGGGAATATTATGGGATGTTTCGGAGATGCCCTCCGGACACCTTCCTAAACCGTTGGATGACATGTTTAGGATTGTCTAGTAGTGTTTGGCTAGGATGTCCAGTTATGCGAGACCCTAATCGGAGGGGTATTGAGACCGAACGACCCGTGGTAGCAATGGGATTCATGGGCGCCAAGACCGGTAACCAACCCGTGAGAGGACAGGAATCACATTGTGGGGGCCATTTATTGGTAGGGTTGCATATGGATAGACTTGGGCTCACGGCGCCAAGACCGGTAACCAATCCGTGAGGGGACGTGAGAGCTTCCGTTTACCATATGTGGATGACCAGTAGGGTTGATGAGTCCGTAGTCGGGGACTATGAGGACTCTAGTGTGAAGGATACCGGAAAGGATCGTCGGGACGAGGAATGGACGTATCCGGATCCGACTTGATGTAACTAAGTAGAAGACTTGCATTTGGCTAGGCTTACCCCGACATGCGCCGGTACTTAGACCAATGGTGATGTGAGAGAGTGGTGACCTATACCCCCAGCCATGGAATGTCCCGAGGATGCCGGACCCATTACCAACTGATGATGAGTGATTGAGACCTTCCTAAAGAAGTACGGAGCTATGACTTAAAGCATGCGCCAATAGAGACCAGCATATGTAGAGTTAGATTCATACATTCATTGTTTGTCTCATACCATATTGCATTATGATTCTCGAAATTTGCCATTTATGTTATTATGGATTTAACGCTCCGAGTTTCTTTGAAACTCATTCCTTTATTGTACAATGTTTGTTAGACTATTCTACAGCACGAATATTATGACGGCCCCTATGAAGAAGCGCAAGGAGAAGAGGCATATCTCCAGGAAGGTGATTCGGTTACAACAATTACACAAGATCCCGCAGTGGTTATGCCCGTACGATGCTTAGTCCGACCATAGAGTGGAAGTGCCCTTGTCTGTTTATGAGATTTATACTTATAGGGATGTTGTCTATAAAGTTGAGAACAATTTAGTTACCTATTGTACCCACCGAGATTAGATTCGTCTTGCTTATTCTCTTTAGAACTACTTTCCCGGTTGTAGAGTGGGATTTCGCCTCACTACTTATCGATTTAGATACTACGATTATATTTAGTACTCGATTATATATGATTCATTCTTTCCTTATTTGGATCTATGTTTATCTTCCGCACTTTTATTATTATTTTCATGATTATGTTATTGTTTATGTGGGAGGTTGATTACTCGATACCCGATCTTCGGGCTGTGGATCACACTCTCGGGTATGCCGGATAGGGTACCGGCTGGGAGGATGTGACATCGCCCTTAGTTTACCACTATATATCCTCCATCCTAAGATGGGCAATGTATGAGACTCTACTCACTATCATTCTCTATGCTTTGAGAACCCTCTCGAGCCTTTTATTGTTGCCCGGACTAACTTGGGCGTCGAAGGTGGTCCCCCGACCAACACCTGGTCGGGCCGCTCTAATTTCCTTTGTGAGTGTAGGCATCACACCTCAAATCACGTTGGAGAAGCCCTCAAGAGATTGTCCAACTACTTGGATGATGTGAAGAATGTCTAGATGCAACAAGTTGGCACCGTCTATGGGAAAAATAACGAAGAATCATGGTGAGACGCACCACCAACCATGTTGTTTCAAATTCCAATCAAGTCATTACTTGAGGAAGAGAAAGGGAGATGGAGAACGAGCGCGTTCAAGCTGTTCAAGAGCAGGTTCCCCTTTCTCCTAATCAACAAAATTAAAGTCAAGAGCAAGGTTAAGAGGGGATTTTAGAGGTTCCTTCAAGAACCATACCAACTCCATTTGGAGAACGAGGTTCAAACCAACCTCCGATTCTAGCAACACTTGCCGATTTACAAAATATGCAAAGAAAAGTGCAACAACGAATGTTGAAACTCCAAGGAGTGATAATAGATTTGGTCCACCGATTTGGAGTACCACCAAGACCCTCTCGAAATACTCGAAATGAAAATTACAAGCCATTTGACGTGTACGTGCAAGGCGATGTTCGGAGGATGAGGTTCGAGAAGGGTATGACCAACAAAGTAGTTCTAGATAGCCAAATGAACATGTTGGAGAAAGGAACCATGGGGTCCAAATTCAAGAGCAAGCACTTCGAAGTAACCAAGCTCGAGAGAGCATATTTAATCACTTGTCTAGGATAAGGCAAACTCAAGATATTCCAAGAAGACACCATAAAGAAAGAGTTCGAGAACGAGAAGGGGAAAGCCGTGGAGAAAGCCAAGGCATGGTAGGGTCCGGGAAACCCAAGAGGGGCGGCCAATAGAGTCCGATCTTCAACCCTATCACTTTCTTATTATTTCGATTGTGAGAGCATCTGGTCTCCACAAGAAGGACATCAAGATGCAAATGGTCTTAGAAGAATATTAGACAAGTTGGAGAGGAAGCTTGACGATCGGGATCAAGATGACGACTATGATGTGGTCGATAGAGAGCCCTTCTTTGAAGAAGTCATGAGAGCATCTCTTCCACCCAATTTCATTATGCTAACATTCATTTTTTTTTTAGGGTAAGTCCAATCCTCAAGAACACATTAGTTATTTCAAGTCAATCATGGCTGTGATCGGGAGAGAGGATGAGTTGCTCTGTCGAACCTTCTCGGCCTCTCTCTAGGGCCCGACAATAAAGTAGTTTACTAGCCTAAGGCCAAGATCCATCCAAAACTTTAGGGAACGTGGGAGGAAGTTCATTGCTCGATTTCGAAGTAGCATTAGGAGTGAAAAGATGCTTGATAGCCTCTTCGCCATTAGAGAAGGACGAAATGAGTCCATCCGAGACTATCTCTTGAGATTTGATGAAGTAGCTATTGAGATCGAATAGCTCAATGATACAGTGGCATATAGTGCGTTATGGAGTGGGATAAACCAACGACGATTGCTAGATGTTTTAATCCAAGATAAGCCCAAGACTTATGGGGCCCTTCTCAAGAAATGTCAAAAGTATACCACAGTCTCAAAGGTTATTGAAGCTCGGCATAAGATCACCAAGGGTAGTGAAGATACCTTCACTCCCTTAAATACCAAGAGATCAGAGATCCTAATCCAAATCCAAGACAAGAACCTCTTGAAGTGGTTGGGTAAGCAACATTATCAACCGGAGGATAAGGATATAACTAAGTATTGTCGTTTCCATATAGATTATGACCACTACACGAACGATTATAGGAACCTCAAGGTAGAAATTGAGAAGCTTATCCAAAAAGGTCAACTCAAGAAGTATGTTCGAAGAACGGAATAGTTCCCGGAGAAGTCCTCAGCCAAAAAGTGGTAGAGATCAAGAAGCCCAGATCAAACTCTTATGTAACTATTCCATCTCGGTTTCAATGAAGTATCATTTTTAGCTGACTAAATGTTGGTGTCTTTTAACATCTCTTCACGAGGATATTTACAAGACAGTTCTTCCTTAGCACCTCTTTGAGAGGATGAAGAACCCAAGAGAGTTATTCCTTAATGCCTATTGAAGAGGCCAAAGAACCTAAAAGATTTCTTCCTTAGCGCCTCTTCAAGAGGCCAAAGAACCCAAGAGAGTTCTTGAACCAAAGATAGTTCTTCTTTAATGCCTCCTCAAGAGGCCGAAGAACCCAAGAGAATTCTTGAATCCAAAAGAGTTCTTCCTTAACACCTCTTCAAGAGGCCGAAGAACCCAAGAGAGTTCTTCCGAACACCTCTTCAAGAGGCTAAAGAACCCAAGAGAGTTCTTCCTTAATGCTTCTTTGAGAGGCTGAAGAACCCAAAAGAGTTCTTCCTTAACACCTCTTCAAGAGGCTGAAGAACCCAAGAGAGTTCTTCTTTAGCACCTCTCCAAGAGGCCGAAGAACCCAAGAGTGTTCTTCTTCAGCACCTTCTCCACCAGAGGACGAAGAACCCAAGAGAGTTCTTCCTTAGCACCTTTTTGAGAGGACGAAGAACCCAAGAGAGTTCTTCCTTAAAACCTCTTCAAGAGGCCAAAGAACCCAAGAGAGTTCTTGAATCCAAGAGAGTTCTTCCTTAGCGCCTCTTCAAGAGGCTGAAGAACCCAAGTGTGTTCTTGACCTAAGGGATTTCTTCCTTAACACCTCTTCAAGAGGATGAAGAACCCAAGAGAGTTCTTCCTAACCACCTCTTCAAGAGGATGATGAACATAAGTGTTAAAGTCTTCAATCAGGTGAAGAATTTGAACATGAGAAACTAAGGCATTATGCTCGGGGAGTAACTCGGGGAAGGCATCAACAATTGATGAACTATAATGCCTCCAGTGTTAGCCATTTATCACACAACATTGCAAGATAACATCATTGAAAAGAAAATTTCATTTCCTTCAACAAAGCATGTGGGCATGCTGACCCAAATTACAACAAAAAGGGGAAAAAAAAAAAAATAAAGACATGGATATTGAAGAAGTCTAATTTTGAGGAGGATCATGTTTCTCAAGAAGATGAAGGATCGCCTCAACCATGTTTGCTTCTTGCTCAATTTTTGGAGTCTCCGGAACTATTGAAGTCTTCTTCTTGAATCTATCTTCAGTTTTTTCTTCTTCAAGAGGCTCGGTATAGTCGAGGGTCAAGTGGGTGGAATGGCTCGAAGTGCATGATACCCTTAATAGAGGCAATAGCATCTCTCGGAGAACCCGGCTGGGGGCTTCTCGACTCGACAAGACAGTTTAGTGACAATTGAAATTCAAACAAATCTAAGCTAAAGGAAATCAAAGAAGGAAGGAAAGAAGATTTATTGATTAGCGAGCTAGTTGAAGAGAATGAAGTCAATTGGGTAATTGAAGAGACTTGGAGCAACAAATGTTTCAAATGAAAATGATAGCTACTAACACCTCTATTTGTAGTGAAGGCAAGAAGAGGAAAGGTTGTGATCTAACGGCTAAGGATCAAGGGATGCAACGGTTGAGATCAAACAACCTTTGTGCTACAACGAGTCGTAATGAAGAAATGTTACGATGAATCGACGTAATGGTTGAGAATTAACAATCTTAATGTTTGAAGATGGCTTTTGGATAAAGGACCTGGTTTGGGTAACATTTACTAGAGGGTCTTTGGATAAAAGCTTGAATCAAAAGTGATGTAAGAAGCATTCCACATGTTCAAGAAGCCGATCGCATGGAATGTGGGGCTCGTTGTGGAGGGTAGGCAACCCGGAGACCCCCTCATGAAAAACCACACCCCCCCTTGGGGAGTTGGAGAACCCTTTGGGAGGAATCCTTTACACCCCCCTCGGGGAGTTGAAGAACCCTTTGGGGAGAATCCTTTACACCCCCTCGGGGAGTTGAAGAACCCCTCGTGAAGAACCACAAATGCCCCCTCGAGGAGTTGGAGAGCCTTTCCCTAAAGGATCCCTCGAGATTCACTCGGGATAGGCTCGAGCAATGACATAATGCCCAATGCTATGAGAGAATGCCCAATGCTAAGTCCAAAGAGGAAAGTTGAAGACGACCAAGTCAAAATGTCAGTTAAAGATAACCACCCATCATGCCCACTCCAAAATGTGCGGAAATTGATGGAGTAATGGCTCTATTAGCCCCACTAAGAAAAGGAACGTGGTTCCTAAGGCAACTCGCCCCACTCTTCAACTCAATGGGCAAAATTGTCGGAGGGGCCGCCCCTAGTTAACCACTAAAGTACCTCCATCCTAAGATGGGCAAGGTACGAGACTCTACTCACTATCATTCTCTATGCTTTGAGAACCCTCTCAAAGCCTTCTATTGTTGCCTAGACTAACTTGGGCGTCGGAGGCGGTCCCTTGACCAACACCTAGTTGGGGCGCTTTAATTTCCCTTGTGAGTGTAGGCATCACACCTACTCAAATCACGTAGGAAAAGCCCTCAAGAGGTCATCCAACTACTTAGATGACGTGAAGAAGGTCTAGACACAACATGACAGATCATATCATATAATATCACGTCATCATCTTGTGGGCTGATTTCCTTTTTTATTTATTTATTTATTTTTATAGAACTTGTGGAGTCTGAATCACCTATGGAACATGTTGGACACTTCTTCACTACAAATTCATGTAGAGCACATATGATAAAAAAACAAGAAAGTTTTCACTTGGCCCCTATTTAAATTGAGCTAGAACTCTTGATTGTCCACTTGATGGAAAATATTCTTGACTGTTCATTTTTTCACAAACCTTAAAATTAGGGAACATTTCTCGGATTTTATAAAAGATTTATTCAATAGGATATTATTAAAAATATTTTACTTATAAAGATCTTATTTTTGAAAATAATTATCAAATCTGAAATTTTGTGATAATTTTCCCGCCCAACTAATATTCTACCGCGAATTTATCCAAATTACCCGAAGTCTCTTATATAAAACTTGTGAGAAGTGCTACCAATTCATTCACTCACTCTCTTGGCAATTCTAGGGCTTGACAACATCTTATCTTTTGTTTCTCTCAATTCTCTTATCATTCATCAGTTTCACCATTTGCAATGAAAGACTTGAGGGTAATTTGGGTAATTCATAGTAGAATATTAGGTGGGTGGAAAAATTTTCACAAAATTTGTGATCTGGTAATTGTTTTCAAAATGAATCAATTTGAGTAAAACTTTTTAAGAATATCTTATTGAGTAAATCTCTTATAAAATTTGACCTTCAATTAGCTGTATGGGTCTAGCTAATTGAATCCATTTGATTTCTCTTTACCGATAGAACCCGTTCTCAAATAGAAATAATAAAAAAATATGGGAAGGGGGTGGCTGAACGGCTGTGTAAATTGCTTGGCTGAATGGTTATAGAAATCCTATCATTAAATTTGGTGGAATTAAATCTGAGTCATCCATCATAAATGGTTCAGATTTAATTCAATACATTTAATGGTAGGATTTATTTACACAGCCGTTCAGCTACATTTATGCCAAAAAGTATAACTCGGGGCGGTGGCGCTTCAGTGTTGTGCATTAAATGCACAACACTAAGTTGTGCATTAAATGCACAACACTAAGTTGTGCATTAAATGCACAACACTAAGTTGTGCATTAAATGCACAACACTAAGTTGTGCATTAAATGCACAACACTAAAGTTGTGAACGGCTCAGATTGAGCCACGTCGATTGATGGAATATGAGCCATTGATTTAAAACATCTGAACTTAAACACAATTTTAAGTTACATAACCAGCTCGGCTCATGCGGTTCGACTAAATCCATTTCAAACCATACCGGTTCAAATACTTAGAACCGAAGCAATTTGAAATGGCAATTCGAGGGAAATGTTGATCTTCATTCACTGAAAAGCAAGTTTGGAGATTGAAGAGGGAGATTTTGCACTTAGGGTTTCCGACGACAAGGGTTAGGGTTCACTTATAGACGAGGGTTAGGTTTTCAACGATGAGGGTTCCAGCTTGTGAACAATAGAAAGAGGGAGAGAGCCTGCGAAAAAGAGAGAGAGAGATCTGAGCTTTATTTGCGACGGGGGTTATGACGACGACGAGGCTTCCGACAAGTTGAGACAACTTGTTCGACAATGACGATGAGGGTTCTTGTTTCTAGGTTAAGAACGCCTTCTTAATTCTCAAATCCACAAGAAGATAGCCTTCTTCATTCCTTAAACCCTATCATTTTCCAAGGCTTGTCTTCAAAAACCTTTATTTTTGACTCCTCATGAAAATGAATCTTGTTACCTATTTATTAGGGTAAAAACTGGCTCAAAGATCTTGCATTTGTTTAGGTTGAAGATTAGGTCTCGAAGGTAGTTGTCTATTATCCAATTGGGAGATTAGAGGGCCTAGGTTGATTTTATGTAGTTCCTTTTGATTCATTAGCTTTTGTATATCTCAGTGAAAAGGTTTTCATGTAGTTGGATCGTTAAATAAGTGTATTTAATTGGTTAGCTCTGGTTTCCCGTTCATGTTTGGTGATTCCACCTTAATAACCTTCTCCTAGGTGTTCCAGGGTTGTCCTATGTAACTTGAATTATTCTTTGTTTAATGATCTTGTCTATTGGCTAATGATGCGTCCAAAATCTGCTCAGCCCTTGGATCTCCACGTGATGTCCTACAAAACGAAAGCGTCGGATGTGGCCCGACCGCTGGGGTCGGGAGTCCACCTCCGAAGGCTAAGTCAGTTGATGAACTTAATCACAAACGGCTCTGCTAGAAGCACGAGCTAAGGAATGAAGAAACGGGAAAGGTGATCTAGATAGCAGATCGCCGATAGTTTAGGTCTATCGGTATGTATCCGAACTCGAGTCTCGGATAGTATTCTTCTTGATCGATTGATCCGTCCCTCACCTTATGAAGTAGTGAGGTTTATATAGAGTGTACCTTCGAATCTCCTTCGTTGGATGCACTTGAGCCTTCTTCGGGTAGTCGTTGGATCTCATCGGTGAGATACGTTGAGTGATAGACTTCTACTAGTTTTGGCTAGTAGAGGACTCCTGAGGTAACCGTTAGGTTATGCGATGGTTATCCCTTCGATAATGATTATCCGCAGCCGTCGGTTTGAGTCTGCCATCATCGGGGTGATTACCCTAATCCATAAGTAAGATTAGGGCACGCTTGTAGCCGAATAAGCTTTCTTCTTCAGCAAGCCATCTTCCGGATCCGGTTCGCTCGGGAGCGATTCGGTTTTCTCCGTCACGACCGGGGTCGAGGGTCGGACCAGGTATGAACCCGGTCCGATCATAAACTTTCCATATCACGAGCCCCCCGGACCAAGCGTTCGGTCGATCCCGAGGGCTTGGTTTTTAACTGGGTTCGTCGTCGGTGATGATCTCTGCGTGCTTCATTAAATGTCATATCACATTTAATGCGATGGTCACTTTTCCTCGAGCGTTGTGAGTGTAAGGCCACATATCTCGTTGCGGTTGATCTGTCGTGGCTCACGTCATCCAAGCGACGGTTTCCGAACCCCTATTTCGGATTCGTGAGTTCAAACTTTCAAAACGTCTTTCAATCTTGATCGTTGATTTTGAATCAATCTCGATCGTTCGGATTCCCGAACACTCGTGCGGGAGTTTTAAAAGCGGTTCGTTGTCTTCGTAGGTTTCATTCTTCCTGTCTGGAATTTGAACCTTTGTTGTCCGCTTCGCGCCTTCCTGCTCTCAAGCTTCCGTCTTACTGAATCGGTAAGTTTACTGGTCTTTTCTTTTTGTAGTTTCTTGAAATGAGAAATGGCGGACGATAGGGCTTCTTTAGTACCCCATGTTGGTGATAGCGGTGATGCTTTTGCTTCTCCTGCTCCCGAACAGTCGGATAGTGATAACAAAACCCTAACCGTCCTCTGGCGGGGAGTTCGCCGAAGTTTCTCAAAAAGGTTTTGAAAGAAAAACCGAAACTTCTCCTGTCCTTCTCGAGTCTGGATCTTCCAAGATTGTCGAGTCTTCTAGGCAGCCTCAAACCTCCGGGTCCAATGGTGGACCTGGCTGCGTTCCCCTCCATTTATAATGAGGAAACCCTTCTTTCAGCTGTCCAAGATTTTGATCTTCCTTCCTCATATCAGGTTAGGGCTTCCCATCCCGATGAGAGGGTTGATTCATCCCTTTCGGGTGAATTTTCTTTGTATATAGATGCCTTTGGAAAGAGGGGTTCGCTTTCCCTTTTTTAATCCTTTGTTCTCCGCAGTTTTGAATCCATTGGAACATTTGTCCCGGAATGCTCCTCCCCAATAGCTGGCGTCTCATCGTCGGCTTCTTGGGTTTGTGTTTTGAGCTTGGCATTACGCCATCTCTTTCTCTTTTTGTACATTTTCATGTTCTTTCTATCTCCCATCCTCCCGGATGGGTCTTTCTTTCCAAACGCAATAAGGCTGAACTTGATTGGAGGGGCAGCATCCTTGTCAAAGGAACTTGCCCTTCTAACCACAAAAGATGGCCCGAACGATACTTTTTTCCGTCGAGCGCCTCCATCAGATCTTAACTTCCCAACCACCCGGAGGAGGTTTACTTCTTCGTCCGAGAGTAACCGGGGCCTTCCCTTATCCGAAGAAGACGAGGCGGCCATCGGGAAGATCAAATCCATTCCGTGGTATCAAGAGATACATGGATATGAAGTGGAGTATAACTCCATCCTTCGATCTTGGGGCTTGGCTCATTGTGAGCTTCTAACCATCATCCTTTGATTTGACTGAAGTGATATGTTTTGAATTCTGATTCTTGTCCTTCTTCTTTGCAGTGCCTCCCGAACGAACCCCGAAAGCTCTGCGGGTGAAGGCCGCTAGGGCTGTTGTGACAGCCGAGCAACGATCGCCCGGGGGTCTTGACCGTAGATCAAGAGGTTTCTCTTCCCTCTCCCGACCCCTCTTATAGGGGTATTAGGAATATCGGGCCTGTAGCTGATGCTTCGGGTAAAGGGAAGAAACCAATGGTGGAGAGGGCTAATGTCTCTTCCTCCGCCCGAACCAAGAGGAGGCATGACACAATTGATGCTCCCTCAAATAAAAAATCCAAAGCTTCGACGGATGGTGAGGAGGTCTTCATCCCCCGGTGGACCCCGAAGATGACCGACGGGGTTACTCGGGATCCTGAGAAAGCTGAGAATGGAGCTCCCTCGGTCTTGCTCCTTCGATCGCCGGGAGTTTGAAGCCCTGGATGACACCTCCCTTGTTAGTCAATCTACAAGGTACCGGTCTTCTTGCTTACTTATGTTTTCATAATTTCTTATGATTCCTTCTGATATCTTCCGTCTTCCCGGGGAATGCTTTGTGTTGAGCTTTTATCAACACATGGAAGCATTGAGCCGGGTTGGTCGCACCAGCTCCTTGCTGCAAACTTGTGAAGAGAAATTGGCCAAGGCCAATTCGAAATAGACCAGTGACTGCAGCTACCGTGGAGCTGCAGAAAAGCATGAGGAAGAAGTGATCTCCCTCAAGGAAGCCCTCGAAGCTTCGAAAATTCGTGTCACTGCTGCCGAGCGCGAGGCCGGGAAGCAAAAGGCAGCTGCCACGTTGTTTGGTGACAACCTTGAAATCAAAAGTAGGGAGCTCGAAGAACATCTGAAGTTGGCGATCCCTAGCAAGCCCGAGCATATAAAGCTAGAGCTTCGGAAGGAGTGCATTCGGAAATACACGAACAATGTACCTTTCTCCGAGTTGCTAGGTTTCTACAACATTCAAGCTTATTGCATGGGGCAAAACGACGTTTGGGAGCAAATCCTTGGAACGATCCACGACTTCGACACTGCTGCTCCTTTTCGTGAAGTATGCCACCAAGAGGTCTTCGGGAAAGTTGGTATGGATCTCCCGGACTGGGCTCGGGGAGAAGATGATCCTTTTCCAGCTGACCCTCAATATGAGGCATATTTGAATGACGAGCCGGCACTTCCGGAGGAGAAATCACAAGTCGAGTCTCAAGTTGTTGTTGTAGAGAATTCAGCCGATGCCACTCTTGAGGAAGGCTCTTCTCATGGTCCTGAGAAAAGTCCTCCCGACCCGGGGTCCCTCGGGCAACAATGAAGAAAAGGCTTAGGGAGTTGTTCTTTTGTAAAGATTTACCCTCAATTTAATGAATAGACATTTCTTTTTTCATGTTGGCCTCTAAATTTCCCCGTCTCCTGCCGAAATCTTGCCTTGAATATCAAAGTATGATAAAACTTATCACTTAACTTTTCATTCCTCGCCGAATAATAATCTTGTAGAAATATTGTGAAGATGCGTTTCGGGAAGATGCATTAATCTTTCCCACTACTTCATTTATTGCAAAGTCCGCACGTTTCCCTTCTGCGAAGTTCAAACGTTTTCTGCTTTTGTATACCATTCACTTGTTTCCAATGAATCGGAAATACATCCATTATTTTAATGGCGGTGCGATGATTGGAGGTATCTCCTGCATCAGTGCTCGCTTCCACATGTTTCCATGTGGCATCCCTTCGACCGTTGATCTTGCTTTTTGCGGATTTCGAAGCGTCATTTCGATCTGGGTCGTCGGTTGTCCTTAGCCTTCAACCGTCATCTTATAACTTAGGCTATTTAAAGCCTTCGTGGGTACTCTCCATCTATCCCGACTTCTGCAAGTTAGATTTGCTAAAGTGCCAAAGCAACCTTTCGTCCTTCGGTTGTCCTTAGCCTTCAACCGTCATCTTATAACTTAGGCTATTTAAAGCCTTCGTGGGTACTCTCCATCTATCCCGACTTCCAAGTTAGATTTGCTAAAGTGCCAAAGCAACCTTTCGTCCTTCGGCCTGCTTCCATATTCCTCGTACTCCAACAACAGCTCTATCCACTTCGAACAAGTGAGTTTTTTGATTACTCATCTCTTTCCCCACTTCCCCCCGAGTAAACCGCACAGTAGTTATACTTGGGGTTTTGTTTGTTGGTTTGTCGAAATTTGTAGAAAACTAGGGTTTCCCCAGTTGTTCTTGTCGTTTATTTACGTAGCGATACGGCTGGTTTTTTTTTGTTGTTTTTCCTAGTGGCTCCCAAGATCAACCCGAACTTTATCGAGCAAAATCTTGCAAGAAAAGCGTTCCGTCGGTGGTGGTTGGGGCCGGTGCGGTGGTTTCAGCTAGTGAATCCTCCAAGAGTAAGGCGGCTGCTGGCGGTGAATCTTCAAGTCGATTCCCACGGTTTCTATTGATGTCGTCCCTGCGCCTCCTTTGCCCGAAGTGATCGCTCGTCTTTCCCGGGAAGATCTTGATCACTCCGTTGCCGATGGTGCTGCCCGGCCCTCCTGCTGGTGAGCTTGTTGGTGAGCTTTGTTGGTGCACCCCGAAGGAGACTCTTCGGGCATCCGAGGCAACTATGTTGGCGTCGATGAAGGTGTGGTCCCAGCAGGTGCTGCTCCTATTTCTAACTCTAGTGCTTGTTTGGCATCCTCCTCCTCTCCTTCCGAGTTGGAGGATGTTGCCACTAGGAAGCGCCGTCGGGTGACAAGTGATGAAGCTCATCCTTCGCTTGGTGGAGTTCATCCTTCTCATCCTTCGCTTGAATTAGTGTCAAACGAGTTTGACAGAGTGTTGGAATGGTGTACTGCTGCTCGAATGACTTACGAGAGCGCAGCTTCTTTCCAAACTTCCAGATGAAGTCTTTACGAAGTCACTTGGTGATGTAAGTCTTTCTTCATTATCCTCGATTTTGAAAAATTACTTTTCTCGCTCCTTGCTAACTCGGAAGTTGTTTGCGGGAGTCTTCTTGGTAACTTCCACAACCAAGTGGAAGCGGTTACTAGACTCGGTAGGTTGAGCAATGAAGTTTCTAGGCTTCGGGAAATCTCTGAAGCTAAAGATGTTGAGATTGCTCGCCTTCGGAATCTAGCTTGGGAGGTGGCGGGGAGAAAAAATTCGATGATTGGTCGTCTTCGGTCGGACTTGGATGATGCCGGGGAGAAGATCCGGTGGATTGGAGCGAACAGTTGGAAAGTTAGGAGCCAAAGGATCTGAAACGTTACCCGAAAGGCAAGCTGTCGTTCCTTTGCCCGAATCCCTTCCAACCGATGTTCGCAGAGCCTTGTGTCTTCAAGTATTTACACGGTAAGCCCTTTGTTGATATGCTGAATGCTTATAACTTGCAGGCGTACCGGGATGGTGAGAACGAAGTATGGGAATCAATATTGAGGAAAGGTCCTCATTTTGATACGACTCCCTACGGTGTTGTTTGCCATCCTGAAGTATTTACCGACACGGGTTTCCCTCTTCCCGATTGGACCAAGGATAAGATTGATCCTCCACCTTCCAATCCAGATATTATGCAATATCGAAAGATTCTCTGTTTATTCTCCGCTAGAAGAAATCAATTATGACGAGCTTGTACTTGAATGCGAGTTTGGTCGAAGACCATTCTTCTCCTGGACAAAGCTGGACAAAGAGTATGAAATTGCGGAGGATTTTATGTATACCGAAATATTTTTGTAATCCTCATTTCTTCTCTTCTTTTCCTTGTATCCCCACCAATGGTTGACTCATATGTTTGTTCTAGCAAAGTCGCGTCGATCTTGTATAACTTGTTAATAGTCAACTGTAATGACTTTCTTCTTTGATCGAAGTTTGTATCCAGCTCTTGTAATTGTCTTGATACTGGCCTCTTTGGATCTTTTGAAGAAATAAGAAATTACTTTATCTTGAACTTTGCTAGCCACTTGAATCGCCGTTGTATTAGGTCTTAGTTGTCCGAAACAATGCCTTTACTTAAGGATTTCCGGAGAAATACAATAAGTCCGAGAAGGAACTCACTCGGGTTTTAAACCGATGCCTTTACTTAAGGATTTCCGGAGAAATACAATAAGTCCGAGAAGGAACTCACTCGGGTTTTAAACCGATGCCTTTACTTAAGGATTTCCGGAGAAATACAATAAGTCCGAGAAGGAACTCACTCGGGTTTTAAACCGATGCCTTTACTTAAGGATAATTCAAAAATTCAATAAGTCTCGAAGGAACTCACTCGGGTATCAAACCGACACCTTGCAAAAGGAACTCACTCGGATTTTCATCCGATGCCCCGACTTAAGAAAGTTCGAAAAATTTCCATAAGTGTTGAAGTGTTGAAGGACCCATACGAATTTTCATCCGATGCCTTATAGTTGGATCTTGTTCTTGAATGTGGTGTATGATGCCCCCCAATCAAAAGATAGTTTGTTGAAAGCCAAAAATTGCATTGATTGAGTTGAAAATGATTACATCGCGAACAAAATTGAAATCATCCTCAAGGATAAAACTTTTTGAGATGCCTAGCATTCCACGAACGATCCAACTCTTTCGGGAATCGATGTTCTTCAGCCTGTAAGCTCCTGAACCGACTGGTTTCACAACCATATAAGGTCCTTCCCGGGAAGGGTCCAACTTTCTTTGGTGACGTGGGTCGGAAGCTAGGGTGTTTCTCAACACCAGATCTCCGGCTAAGTACCGACGATTCTTCACTCGAGTATTATAATGAGACACTATCCTTCTTTAATAATGTTGAGTTCGTGCTATTTCCTTTGCCCGAACTTCGTCCAACAAATCAAGACTATCAAGCAGTCCTTGTTCATTTGCTTTTTCCTCGAACTCACGATCCCGTAATGTCCCCGCCATTATCTCCACTGGTGCCAATGCTTTGGATCCATATGCCAACTCTGAATGGAGTTTCTCCTGTAGGTGTTCGAACCGTAGTTCTATAAGCCCACAATACATTATGTAGTTCTTCGACCCAAGAAGCTTTGTCGACTTCGAGTCTTCTCTTTATTCCTTCCGGTAGCGTTCGGTTAGTAACCTCTACCTGGCCATTGCTTTGGGGGTATGCCACCGAGGACATACGATGCTCGATCATATATGTTCCACGGAATTGCTCAAATTGTATACGATCGAACCGAGTACCATGATCGGTGACAATAATCTTTGGAATCCCAAAGTGATATATGATTGATTCAAGCACAAATTTCTCCACTTTTTCTCGAGTAATTGTCGCCGGTCACCGGCTTCTACCCATTTTGTGAAGTAATCAATTGCTACTATCGGATATTCCCGTCCGCTTTGATGCCTTGGTGAATTTGCCCATGATATCAATTCCCCACATTGCAAAGGGAATGGGATTTAGAATTGAAGTCATAGTTTCCGCCGGGCGCTTTGATACTTGCAAGCATGAATTTGACGAGTTACTACATCGACGAACGTAGTCCATAGCAGCCTCTTGGATCTTAGGCCAATATAACCCAAGTCTTAGAATTTTGTGGGCCGGGGGCTCGCCACCCATGTGAGCTCCACAAATTCCTTCATGAACTTCAGCCAAAGCTGATTTTGCTCCTTCGGGGCCTATACATCTCATAAGGGGTCCAGCATAAGATCTTTTGTATAGTCTCCCATTCCGAATGACAAATCTAGCTGATCGAATCTTGATCAACCTTGCCTCCATTGGATCTTCGGGTAATTTGTCATCCCTTAGATATTCGATTATTGGATCCATCCAAGCAACGTTCGCTTCAATATAAGAAATTTCTTTCTCATGATAACTTGGAAAAGTTATTTCTTCAATGTAGACCGAAGGGTCTAGATTTTTTCCTTGGCATTGGCTAGTCGGGATAGCTCATCCGCCACTGAATTTTCATTCCTCGAAATCGAGATATCTTCAAATTCCGAAATTGGTTTTGAAATGCCCGCACTATCTCCCGATATTTTTGCAAGCGTGGTTCTTTAATGCCATACTCCCCCTAGACTTGGTTGACTATAAGTGAGAGTCACTATAAATAGTAACATCTGCAATAGCTAATGCTTTTGACAACCGAAGTCCCGCTATCGGGGCCTCATATTCCGCTTCGTTATTACTTGCATCAAATGCGAATCTCAAAGCATATCGAATAATGAATCCTGCTGGACTTTTTAATAGAATTCCAGCTCCTGCTCCATCTTTATTACTCGAACCATCCACATATACCTCCCAAGTGGTTGGTATAATGGGATCCTCAATGGTGGGCTCCACCGGTGCAGTAGTTTCTACTACAAAGTCGGCTAATGCCCGAGCCTTGATTGCGGCTTACGAGCTTAAAGCTCACTTGGAACTCGTTGAGCTCAACCGACCCAGGATACCATCCTTCCGGACAAATCGGGTTTGTTAAGAACTTTACTAAGAGGAAAAGTTGTAAATACCTCAATTGGATGAGCTCGAAAATATGGCCTTAGCTTCCTGGCGGCCATCATGAGAGCCGAGAGCCTGTTTCTCAATCTGCGAATATCTCGTCTCCGCATCTAGCAACACGTGGCTTACATAGTAACCGGCACAGCTTGTTTTTTATCTTTCTCCCGAACAAGTCGCACCGACCGCAGAAAGGGACGTCGCTAGATATAGCTGTAATATTTCCCCCTTCTTCTCGCGCCCGGACGGGATCGGTGGTTGTCCAAGTGCTTCTTTTAATTCCTCGAAAGCTTTCCGGCACTCTTCGATCCACTTTGCTTCCTTACGCCCTTCAGGTCTTTAAGTGCCTTGAAGAAAGGCAAACATTTTTCTCCGGACTTGGAGATAAATCGATTTAAAGCAGCAACTCTCCCTGTCAAACATTGTACATCCCGAACGGTTTTGGGAGCCTCCATATCAATCGAGCTTGTATTTTGGCGGGATTAGCCTCAATTCCCCTCTGTGATACCATGAAACCCAAAAATTTGCCCGAGGAGACTCCAAAGGCACATTTTTCGGTTTAACTCTCTCCTCGGGTTTAACTTCATTTGATGCTTCCTCGATCGAGAAAACCTCGATCAAATCTGCAATGTGATTTGCTTTTGTAAAGCTTTTCACTAGCATGTCGTCAACATACGCTTCAACATTCTTTCATATCAGCTCTTTGAAAATCTTGTTGACGGCCCTCCGATATGTTGCTCCTACATTCTTCAGGCCAAAAGGCATGACCTTGTAATAATAGCTCTCACGATCAGTCATGAAAGCCGTATACTTCTCATCCTCCTTATTCATAAGGATCCGATTATACCACGAGTAGGCATCCATGAAACTTAAAGTTTCATATCTTGCGATCGCATCTATCAAGAGGTCAATCCGAGGCAACGGGTAGCAATCTTTCGGGCAAGCTTTGTTTAGATCTGTGTAGTCCGTACACATCCTCCACTTCCCATTCGCCTTTTTCACCATCACCACGTTGGCCAACCAAGTTGGGCACTCGATTGGTTCTATGAAACCAGAATTCTTAAGTTTTTCAACTTCGCTCCGAACGGCTTCATACTTTTCGATAGAGAAATTTCTTCTTTTCGTATCACTTGGTTTCGCCTTAGGGTCTATCCGAGTTTGTGCTCTGCAATGGCCCGATCGATCCCGTGCATGTCCTCGGCAGACCATGCGAATACATCCTTATTCTCGTTGAAGAAAAAACTTCAACTCATCTTTAAACTCTTCCACTGTTCGGACCCGATATAAGTAATCTTGTTCTCATCTTCGGTACACAGCTGGATTTGCTCCGATTTCTCCATTGGTTCGGGCCTTTGCATCTCTATCTCTTCCCGATCATCTCGAACTTCTATGGGGAGGGCAGTAACTTTCCTTGGACCCTCCTTGTCTTTTAAGTAGGCAACATAACACCGCCGAGAGATCTTCGGGTCGGAGGAGACTTGACCAATTCCCATATCGGTCGGGAATTTTATCTTCGGTGTTTTGTCGAAACAATAGCACCTATCTTGGATAAAGATGGTCGCCCGAGAATCATACTATAGGCTGGTAGTTCTCGAACCACCAAAAAATTGATTCGGACAGTTGTTTCCTTAGGAAAACTTCCAATGGATAAATCCAACTGAACCGATCCTTCCGCTACTGCAGATGACCCCGCAAAGCCATATAGGTGTGTAGATAAAGGTTTCATCAAGTCCTGATCCACCTTCAATTTTTGATACACTTCGTAGGAAATTAGGTCACTGGGACCACCGTATCAATCAAAACTCTATGCACTTCCCGCCGTGCAATCTCTACCTTGATGACTATAGCATCATCATGAGGTAAACAAACGTCTCTTTCGTCTTCTTCGCTAAAGGTGATAGAATCTTCACCATTCAGCTTCTTCCGCTTCGCGCCTCTCCGGCTCCAACAAATTTGGATTTTGTTTTCGGACTCCGGAATGATTCGGGCTCTGGTCCCCCGAAGATGGTAAGGATCGGTGACCGAGTAGCGGCTTCAATCACCTCCTTGCCTTTTTTAGACTTCGGGGCATTCCTCGATCGTTTTGAACTAACCGAACGATCCCTCTTTGGAGCAGCCGTACGTGGCCCACGTGGCTCCTCCCTTCTCCCTCGCTAACAAAGCTGGACAGATGTCCCCGAGATATCAATCTCTCAATATCTGCCTTCGGATGACGACAGTCATTAGTATAATGACCATAGTCTTTGTGGAATCGGCAATACTTTTCCCGATCCTGCTTGCTCTCCGGGTTTCAAAAGAATTTTAGGCGGCCACTTTAAAATATTTTTTCTTTTGAGGATATTCAAAATATCAGCCCGAGGAGCATTCAATGGAGTGTACTCACTTCTACCGGGGGATCTTTGGCGCCAAGGCTGGGATTTTCCAACCCGATCGCTAACATTCTTCCTTGGCTTTCGCTTCTCGCACAGGAGCCTTTTGTTCCTTATTGGAGACTTTATTATCTCCTTGGCGCACATCTAGAATCTCCTTGACTTCAGCCTGCTTCGGCATCTCCGTACCAACTCAAGCATAAGTCGTAGGTATATCCTATAGTAATAACTCCGGGAGTTTCCGGTTAGTGAGTCCTGTGAATAGAGCGATTACGGCTACTTGTTCATCCAAGTTTTCTATCTCCATCGTCACTTTGTTGAATCTTTTCAGAAACTCTCCGATCGATTCGTTCTTTCCTTGTTTGACGAGTAAACAAGGTTTCTTCCGTTTTCTTGACCTGTATCTCACTCTGGAATCGCCCTATGAATTGGCGCGCCAATTCGTCAAAGTTTACGATCCTTCCAGAGGGGAGGTTAGAAAACCACTTTTGTGCTGCTCCAGTTAGAGATGAACCAAAAACCCCGCATAAAATTTCATCGGAATTACCCGAAAGCGCCATGGTCTCGTTGGTAATAGCCGATGTGAGCTGTTGGATCTCCGGAGCCATCGAACGTTGAGAAGGTAGGCAAACGGAAGTTATGGGGAAACCGATATCCCGCAATTGGCTCAGCAAAGGAGTCTTCCGAATGATTGAGTAAATATCCTCGATTATTCTTCCCTTAGCCAACCGCCCTAATTTCTCATTGATGTTGGCCAATTCTTGACCAATCCGGGTTGGGTGATCTTCAGCAATATGATCACGACCTCGATTAACACGATCATCCCGTGCTACTCGATCATCACGAACAGCCCGTCCTTCCCGAACATTCCTCTCGTCGCGAATCGCTCGATCATCACGAACGGTTCTTCCGACCAGTGGGTGAGTGAGTTCTTACCCCGTATCCAACCTTGTATTTGAATTAGTTGTACTCTCTTGCGGTCCGTCGAACTGATCGCCTCGCCTCGGTTGATCATCGATCCTCCGAAGTCCTCGGTCTCCTTCACGGAAATTCTGATCAACATTCCGATCTTCAGCCATTCTCTGGTCACGTGGCAATGCACGTCTTCTCGAATCGCGTTGATCGGGCTCTTGTGGTAAAACCACTCGCCCGGTGAGCATGCGGAGTGCTTGGATCACCTCCAAGAGTTGAATCTTTACCTGATCCAATTGATCTTGGATTGTATCGGGAGGAGGATTACGTCCTCCCTGGCCATCATCCACTTCGATAGGATTTTGGCTTTCCGGGGAATATCTGGATTATTCACTCCGGGTATCCGAACACCGGAATTGCGTTGTGCAGCGGCTGTTGCAGCTGCTGATCTAGTCACCATGGCTTTTCAAGTCGTTTCCCACGAGACGGCGCCAAATGATGCGTCCAAAATCTGCTCAGCCCTTGGATCTCCACGTGATGTCCCGCAAAGGAAAGCGTCGGATGTGGCCCGACCGGCTGGGGTCGGGAGTCCACCTCCGAAGGCTAAGTAAGTTGATGAACTTAATCACAAACGGCTCTGCTAGAAGCACAGAGCTAAGGAATGAAGAAACGGGAAATGTGATCAAGATAGCAGATCGCTGATTGTTTAGGTCTATCGGTATGTATCCGAACACGAGTCTTAGATAGTATTCTTCTTGATCGATTGATCCGTCCCTCACCTTATGAAGTAGTGAGGTTTATATAGAGTGTACCTTCGAATCTCCTTCGTTGGATGCACTTGAGCCTTCTTCGGGTAGTCGTTGGATCTCATCGGTGAGATACGTTGAGTGATAGACTTCTACTAGTTTTGGCTAGTAGAGGACTCCTGAGGTAACCGTTAGGTTATGCGATGGTTATCCCTTCGATAATGATTATCCGCAGCCGTCGGTTTGAGTCTGCCATCATCGGGGTGATTACCCTAATCCATAAGTAAGATTAGGGCACGCTTGTAGCCGAATAAGCTTTCTTCTTCGACAAGCCATCTTCCGGATCCGGTTCGCTCGGGAGCGATTCGGTTTTCTCCGTCCGACCGGGGTCGAGGGTCGGACCAGGTATGAACCCGATCTGATCATAAACTCTCCATATCGGCTAATGTTTTGGAGTCTTTACATTACAATATTATACTACATCAATGTATGCTTCTAATAATTTGAGTATTTCAGGGGTTTCTTTGGTGATTATGGTCTAATTGCTTTCATGGGATAGATGCATCAAATTAATGTGTTTTGGATGAAGGTTAAGAATTTAATTCTTAATAAAAGTACCCACAGTCAGTTTACTAGTTCTGTCATTAAAGGATGGAAGCCATGACTACCTTCCATTGGATTCGTTTGCCCCAAGGTATCTCCATCAAAGGCTTTTTTAAAGGGGGTCCATTGATGCCATTTTATATTATAAAGGGTTTTTGGGCTTCCTTGTCATGGTATTTATGGAATCCAAATGATCTTGATGGATCTTCATCTGCTACTGCAAATCTAACGAATGACAACGTAGATGAAGTAATTGTGATAACATTGATTTCTTTTTTAAAAGTACAATGTAACATTGAAGTTAAAATATTCTTGAAAGACAATAGAAATACATGAATACCAAGAAAAAAAATCCAAGAAAATTAAAAGTACAATATAACATTGAAATTAAAATATTGATGGTAACACTTGGCTTTAAACATTTCAGAAAGCTTTAGGATGATTCTAGGTACAATTAGCTGATACAAATTACATATGAAGTACTACAGTACTATGGTTCCAAATACACCCAAGTAACTTAAACTAGACTATGGTGTTCAACACAAGGGCAGTGATAAGTTCAAGCTGACAGCCTGTGACAAAATACATACAGTAGCAATAGCAACACTCCCCCTAATGCTTGATATGAAAGATCTAATCTTACATTTCAAGCATCATTTATATCAAACATCATCCATATCTCATTCACCCTTTTCTCAAATTCAAGGGTGAGTTATATTGTGCAACAGTGTAAACTCATGTTGGATCATCAGCCTGACCTTTTTCGATGGCAGCTTCCCAATTAGAACCAGCTAGACTCTCATGCAATGCTACGGCTTCTCTCCAAGTTCATCATTAGAGACAAATCCACCAAATTTTCTTACTGCTGCATACCCAGAACTCCATTTTTGTACATGAAGAATTTTTGCTAGAGCTCGGTCAGCTTGATTCTCTTTAGGGACATAAATGCTAACAATGAATGACGATGCACAGAAGGGTCAATCATTAGGTGAAACTTGAGTAATCACAGGGGCTGTCATCTGTATCTCCTCTTTGTAAGCATTCTACCCTTGAATGTAACCAAATAGGTCTTACATAAGAAATTCAACCTGGAAAAAACAAGAGGTCTTACATAAGAAATTCAATCAAATTTTTTTTCCAGAAGTCACTCAAGCATTTCCACATGTCAACTGATATCAAAAAGTAAGTAGGCAATGAGAAGATTCCAAGTCACAGAATATGATTCAATTTTGCTACAAGGAGAAAGTCACAGCAAAAAGTAGAAATAAATATAGTACTATTGATATGCTTCATGTTTTTGAATACAAAAGCTGGAATCATACACCTAAACAATCCTACAAATGAAAAACACCATCCAAACCACTGGTCTCCGATGCAAAGCTGGGGTAATGCTTAGCATACTTATTGTTAAACAAAATTCAACTTTATTGTGAGATTTTATTTGTTACAAATGGTACTCTGTTGAGATGATACCTAGGTCATAACAAAGTAAATCACTATCTTTAACTTAACAACAAAAAGGTGTAAATAAAACAAGAATACAAATTACCAATTTTATGCCTCACAAGAAGAGTAGAACCAAAAGCCCATTTTCCAATCTGTTCTAGTACTTCGTACTGCTCCATCTTTGGACAAGTACTTGTTCCTAGATATCTTTGAAGATCTGCAAGTCTAGCATAACGTATTTAAAAATTGAAGTGCAAATTAAGCACTTAAGGCCAACACCAAGCACTATAACAGGAATAGAAATGCGAAGGGTACAAAGTTGAAGCATAAAAATGACAAAAAGAAAACATGCTATACAAAACAATAGAATATAGCATTGTTGGAAAGAACATGCCAAAGGATTTTGAGGCTTTAGGTCCCCATGGCGAACTCCAAGAACACTGTGGATATAACTTAGGCCCCTAAATAACATAAAAGTCTAAAAGAGTTAGATAAATAAGCTTCACAAGGGAAGTTGGGCGGTATGTAAATTAGGAAACCATATAACAAAGAGAGTGTATAAATGTTTACTTGAGTAGAACCTTGAGACGGATACAGCTGCTCCAATCGGCTTTTTACTTCTTTTCTTGTTTCTAACTTTTTCATGCCGGGGCTTCTTTCTCTTTGATCAACCTTTTTGAGATTCTTTCTTTTTAAGCTGTAGTTGTGTATATGTTTCAACAGATTTTGTTGAAACATGGTTAACATCGTCTACACCAAATTCATCTTGGAGCTCCTGACATATCCCATTAGCATGATTATCGAGCATCTTAAAACCAACCTCTCGTATTGGCTTCGTTAAGAAGTTACTGAGATATATCTGGGAGCCATCATCCTATACCGTTGTAAGTGACTTAATTTGTCATTCACTTCAATACCTTCCATTTCTCTCTGTCATTTAGGGACAATATTCTTATACTCTTCATCCATCTCATCAAAATATATCTTTTAGGAATGAACTCTATTTGTAACCAATTTAGGACTTTCAAGGCATGACTACGAGAGGATGACTTTTCTATCAAATAGTCTACAAGTACATATTATACTCCCCTCGGCTAGATTATGCAAGGCTTTGTATTCCTTTCCAAGCTTATTTCCGTACTCATCTTCTTCAAAGATCACATAATGGCAATTTAAATCACATACACTCTAGGTTTTGATAACATAACTAAGAATCAACTCATACTCCGTCAAAAACTTCTGAAATATATTTGGAGTAAACACTTTGAAAGCTTGTCTCAAGGCACCTTTCTTTGAATGCACACTTCCAAGTATAGTATTTCATGCATCAAACTCTTGTTTTAGTTCATTGACACCTTTTGCATCTACAACATCTTGAAAGTGCTCCATAAATTGTATAAGATCAAAACTGGGCTTCAGGACATTTTTTCAAATCTGCGTTGATGCTTTTAGTGAGTTGTATGCTCCTCACACCTATTGTGAAAAGTGCATGCATATAACAACATGCCCATTTTTCTTTCAATCAATATGTCTTATCCAACCAAGAAGTGTTTTGAACCCAATGATTCTCTCTCAAATTTTTTCATGCATTTTCAAATTCAACAACTTGATGTACTCCCAAATGCATTTTTTCAAACATTTGCTGAATGTTGAGTATGCATGCATCAAATACCCGTGGTGTTTCTTTGCATTTTGCAAAAGATGCCAGTAGCACAATGCATAATGGGTACTTGGTGAAACTTCTGCTATTGCCTTGCCATTTCAGCATCTTGATCAGTGAGCAAGGTCTTTGGCTTCTTCGACCATTACTTCTAAAGAAAGTCTCAAATAGCCACTTGAATGATTCGGCAAGTCTCATCATAAAGCAAAGCAACACAAAAAATAATTGTAGTCCTATGATGGTTGAAGCCTACAAATACACCCAAGGGCATATATTCCCTATTTTTGCAGAAAGTAGTGTCAAAAACTACCACAACATCAAATAGTTCATAATCACATTGCATCCCATGATCAACCCAAAATGTATTTGTAATTTTTTCCTCATTGTCCATCGTAAAGAGTACACAAAAACAGAGTTTAACTCCCGTTTTTTCTCTAAAGAGAGTATCAAACTCCTAGCCTCACCAAAAGCTCGATCATGTTGCCGTTTAGTATTGAGATAATTATGTAGATCTTTCTTGGTGAAGCCAAGGTTTTCATTCCCTCCCCGCTTGGAAACCCAATAAATCAAATGTTAATTTGATCCCCGGTCAAGTTCTCTCAACTAAATCTATCTTAGTAGCTTGACTAGTAGATATTGCATGCTGAAACCGTATTAAATGTCTTGTATTTGATGTGTCACACCCCGTCCGCCCGGCCTCGGTTACTCGCCCGACAACCCGTGGGTGCGATCCGTCACAGGATCCATGGTTTTAGTCTATCAATAATAATAAATACAAATACATGTAATCAAGAGTAAGAATAGTGCAATAATTAATAAAAAAAGGTTACAGGAGTCCAAATACTCCAATAAATATCCAAGAAAGGATCAAAGGAAAGAATCAAGAATCAAGAATCAAACATAATATCGAGATCAGTGGAAGCAAAATAAATAAACTAAATAATCTTCTTTCGGTTTTCTTTTCTAAATCTAAAAACTAGTTTTCTAAATTAGCAAGTAAAGATGTCCTCCAATCTTTCTCCATACGATCATAACAATCCCGACAATTTGCTTCTATCGGCCATCCATGGGTGCTAAAAGTGCACACAAGCATCATCGGGAGGCTTCATGCTCGCAAGTTCATGTATCACTGTCTGTGCCACATCAGCTTCATACGAGAAGACTCTTTCATACGAATCATCTCCAACTTCCAACGTTGTGCAACCATCTATACAGTTTATATAATACATACAATGAAAGGAATGAGCTCTAACGAACTCGGTAAGGAACAGAAAATTCTCATATATATGTCAATACAATCCACGAATGCACATATGAAATGATATGAATGGTATGCAGAAATATGAATGCTACTAAGATCTAACTATGCAAGTCTCTAACAACTGACATGCTTTAAGATATACACCAGCCCTCCTCTCGGGTAGGTCTAGTCACTCCGATCCGGCAAGGATTGGCTACCTTTGTAGGGATCCTGGGCAAAGGAGTAAGTCCACACATGGCTCTCAAACCATGGTGGGGGTTAAGTCAACACTCTCTCACCATGACCATTGGTAATGAGTACTAGCGCATGTCGGGGTTTCTAATCCAATGCAATCATAATGGTAACATACTACATGGAGTCCAGATACTTCCCCTATGGCACCAACCAACTCGGTTCAAGTATCCTTCGCAACCTAGGAGTGAGAACCCTCACGGATCGGCTACCGCTGTTGGACTCCACTCCTTAACCCTATGGTCATCCACATATTGTTGGGGCGGATGTTCTCATGACTCCTCACGACACCTGGTCCATTCCTTGGATGTCCATGAGCCCAACCCTAACATGTGCAACCCTAACCATTGCATGATCAACAAGTGGACCACCGAATCTCCGCACGGACTAGTTACCGCTATAGGATGAAACATAGTCACGTCACCATTGTCACGGGTCACCCGGCTTCAATTCCCCTGCCGAAAAGGTTATAGCATGTGGGGTACCTAGCCATGCAATTCTAGATTCTCCTAAGTATGTCATCCAATAATCATGATAGTGCTAGAGGCATCGGTGAGCATGTGTCCCATACCACAGCCATCTCGATATCTCAAGCCAAGATATCCCAATGGAATACCCTTTCCATCACAACTACACTACAACACTCTTTATCATACCATGAACAGTTGTGCAATATCATAAAAGATGAAGTACATCAAGGAACACCACAAACAGCAAGTATACAATAAGATTCACATGCTTTATTACAATTACAGCAAGATACATGATCAAAGAATAGTAAATAGAACAGCTGAATCATCATGTATATGTAATTGCATATAAATAAGAATGCATGTCCCGACATGTAATTATGTAAAATCCATCTAACTTGAATTCCGGAAACTATTATAAGACTTTTACTTGAAATAGAGAACACCTATATACAGGGTTACAATAAGGTATAAGTTGAATGCATCAAAACGGATCAATCTAGAAGTCAAATGGTCACTTGTGTACCAGCCGGTTGCTCGTGCCGGTCACTTAGGTTGAGCGACCGCCACTAGTGACCGCCCCAAAAAAGAGAGTTTCAATCCGAAACTCGAGCTTCGATCATCCGTTTTCAATCCGGATTTCGAGTGATCATAGCCTAAATCTCGAATCTAACACTCCCATAACCACCGGGTGACAAGAAACCTAACAAACACCATAAATAGATTACCAGAACTCTCCCCTTGACTAGATCCATCCATTAAACAAATGCGGGGATTCGTTTCGGATAGGATCTCATCAAGAACATTGAAAAGGGAGATACAACTAATCAATTGGGTAACCACCATGATGAGGGGATGGGTTAACACTAAATTAAAAGACAAAGAAGATAAAGAATGAAGGGTGAATTCATTACCTCACTTGAGAACACGGAAAAAGAGAAGGATTAATCTCCGGATCACTAACAAGACTTCGTAACTGAATCCCGCACGTTTCCACAGCCGTCTAACCTCCAAACATAGCAACCATGAATAAAATATTCATAAAAGAGGCGAGGATTTACTATATATAGAAATCGGGGGGCAAATTAGGGCAAAACCCCGCAATCGAACCGGGTGGTCGCTCCAGAGCGATCGCTTGGTTCAATTGACCGCCACTAGCAACCGCCCTCATGTATATTGCTATACAAGGGTGCTTTGCTCATGGGGTTGATGACCATGTACAACCTAACCCTAATGAAGACATGGGGGAGATCTTAGTCCGAAAATCAATCTTAATAGGTCTATAACAAAGGGGTTAGGGTTTCATCATACATAATAACCTATGGCTCTCATGGAAAGGCTAGTGAGAATCAAGATTCACCCTAGGGAAAGAGAAACAAAGAATGCACAATCCGAAAAGGTGTTGGGGAGTTTCAACAGATAAAAGAACATTAGGATTTCATATATGGTTACCTCTCATAAGAGTTACCCATAATTAACTCTCACAAAAACAACCCAAGATAGATAAAGGAACATCTCATTAGTATTTCAAAATCAAGAATGGAATTAGGAAGGGTCTACCAATGAGAGAAAATAAGGTTCTCAATTAAAGTGAAAGGAAAGAAATTCTAATCATACGATTAGGGATTTACTAACAAGGATCCGTGTATCCTACGGAAAGACTAGGGAGAATAAAGATTCACCCTTAGGACAAAGAATTTACAATCAAGAAAGGTTTTGGGGAGGGTCCAATGAATTAACAGAAATAAAAGGGTTCCCAATTGGTTACCCCCTCATGAGGGTTACCCAATAATTTCCCCTCAAAATCTCTCCCTTTTGGCTTACAATGGTCCAATGAATATTAGGGATAAACTCCTCAATTATGAGGACACAAGGGAAGGTCATGGTAATAGTATGAGACCTTCCCCACAATCATAAAGATAGGTAGAAAATTCAGGGAAAGTGTCATCAAGATCTTTGGTGGAGTCCAATTCAAGAATCATCGCCATATGGCTTCAAGAACATAGAGTGAATTGGGGGATTCACTCTAGGGCTAAAAGAATTAGAGAAGAGGTCATTATAATAGTGTAATACCCCTCTCATAATCAGAAAATCAGAAGTAGAGAAGAAAGAATGAATTAAAGAAGAAACGAATTGAATACCAACCTTTTAGAAGAGAAATCGATGAAGAAACCCGAACAGATGCTTGAGGATCTTCCTTGGCTTTGGAGGAGAGGTTCTAGGGCTCTTCTCACGTTCTCCAAGGCTTAGAAACATAGTGGGATAGTTTACCACGAAATTAAAAGAAATAAAGCTTTTAAAAACCTTCAAAACAGAAATTTACCAAAATGCCCCCTGCCTGGACAACTTATTCAAAATTAGGGATTTAATGGGCTTAACTTCAATATTTTTGAATGGGCTTCTTTCAACACATCATACTGCTTACCTAGTATGGAGGGAAGTCTTCAAACTAGGTCCATCTAAGCTTTAGGCCCATCAACCAAGTTCTTCTTCACAAATGAGTAGTTCAACTCCAAATCAAAAAAGGTTTCCATAAGGAAACACCATCATCAATATCCATGGGTTTTGGGTGAAACACCATATCTTCTACTAAGATGGCCCACAAAGACTTCTTCTTTCATTTTGGGACATTGGATCAACCCTAAGGGAAAGGTTTGACATGGCTTCCTAAGGTTTTCAAAGATAGAAAAACTGAAATCACGGTCCAACTTCAAAGTCAATATTAAACAAACCCTACTTCACCCAAAACAGATTGGGTTTTCGGGCTTGATTTGGGCTGGATGTCACATGATGTATGAAGAGGATGGTTGTTTTCTTCAACAAAGTTTTTACATTCATATTGTCCAGAAAGGGGTGGCGAGGTTAGGTAATTTTATAGAATTACCTAATCGGTGAAAAGAAGTTTGCATCAATTTAACCTACTTGAATTAAAAAGTAACAAAATATAAGTTCTAGCAACCAAAGAATGAGAAGTATAAGGGTTTTATAAATTCGGATCACGTTAGTAGTAAATCAATTTGTTGTGTTCTACATGATGATTAAACAAGAAATATGCAATAGTTTAGAGGAGAGACACACAAGATTGATGACGGAGTTCGGCTTAAAACCTACTTCTCCAGGACTCAAGACAGAGTCCAACCACTATATAGAGAGTTGTTAATTCCTGAAAGATTTTGGAGAGGAAAAATACAACGAAGAGAAAGCTCAAAGCAACCATCCATTCGACGTTCTTGCCTAAATCCACACTAGATCGCCGAGCAAACTCACCTCGAATCAGCAACAACACCGGTGGAGGGTTCTTGAAGCCCTTCACGTGAAAGAAGAGAGAACATAACCCACAAATAGACCCAAACGCAAAATGAATCTCAACCCTCAAATGAACCAAACTCACACATATATGCATAGCCCGAACCGAGTTGGTTCAAGATCGGTTCAAGATAGGCTCAAGCCATGCTAAGCCACAGTCCATTCTAAACTCGTTGAGAAATTATAGATTAACCCATGCCACAATTCAAGAAAAAAAAAAACTAATTACTTTTACTCTAGAATCGATATTCCCTTAAACACCATTTTTGGAAAATGTTTCTAGATTAAGCTTCATTTTGAGGGGATTCAAAATTTGAAGTTGGGGGTCTTGGTGGCAGAGGGCTTCGCTTTTTCTAATCAAGGTGATTTTGCAGCTAGTGGCATGGTGACAACATAGAATCCATCAATGCATTTGGATCTGGCCGTGTCGCATTTACTATATGTTTTCAAGAAGATCTCTGCTGGTTAGGGAGTAGGGTCGACGCTTTTTTTTTTTCTCGACAAGTTCGACGATTACTTCTTGTTAAACATTGATCCATTTTTCAATATGAATATTGTTGGAAAATTCACTGGTGAAGATCTTTGTTGAGATGGTTGCTTTGTATTGCTAAGTTGGAAATTACAAATCCAATGAGGAATTGTCCTCAAGTTATTTGCCCTCATTGCAAGAGAAAGACAGAACCCTAGGAAACAGGAGAAACCGACTATGGGTAATTTTCAATAAGGTGAGGTATGGGAAGAAAATGGGTGAAGAGGGGGATCCTTTCACCCACCTAAGGGTTGGGTATGGGAGGGGTGAATGAGAGTGAATGAGCATTAAAGTCATTTTACCACAAATAAGGGCAAATCCATCATTTTGAATTCAAACTTAAGAGAAAATAGGTTTAAAATGTTATTAAATAAAGAAGATATATTGAATACAAAGAAGAAAGACAAGATGAGTTCAACTCTTCTATTGAATTATTCATTACATATTTATAATAGAACTAGCATCTGTTCCGATATAGAAATATTGGAGTCTACAAATAAATAAAATATATGATTTTGTACACAATAAGATGCTCTTGATATGGAAGAACAGATTAATGCCCAAGATAGAAGATGCATAGAATGGAAATATTAACTGCCAACATTGTGTAATGAGATTGCTATGATCTAAAATTAATATGGTACTGTGAATCACTAAGATTGCATATTGAAGTGGTTGAGATATTCAATTGGAAGTATAATCTCTTTGTGGATGATGGACATACATAAATAAATATTATTTATAACACTCCCCCTTGGATGTCCATCAATAGATAATGTACCTCGTTAAAATCTTACTAAAAAAAAACCTTGTGGGAAAGTATTGATAGTTATCTCATTAAAAACCTTATCGGGAAAACCCAGTGGAACAAAACCATAGTGAAGGGAAAAAGAATGCAACACGTATTTCACTCCCCCCGATGATAACATCATTGAGTATCTTCAAGTACACACATTCCAATATTATATATCAGCTTCTCAAAATTTGAAGCAAGCAATGCCTTAGTAAATAAACCTACCAAATTATCATTTGAATGAATTCAATGAACATTGATTTCACCATTTTGTTGAAGATCATGAGTGAAGAAGAATTTGGGTGAAATATGTTTCATTCTATCTCCTTTGATGCATCCTCCTTTCAATTAAGTTATGCATACAACATTATCTTCATAAATATTGTTGAAATCCCTTTTTCTATTAAAATACTTGAACAGTTCATTAATATATTGTATCATTGATCTTAACCAAATATATTGTCAATTTACTTCATGAATCACTATCATCTATGCATGATTTGAAGAACTAACAGCTATAGTTTATTTTGTTGAACGCCATGAAATAGCTAACCTTCACTTGTGAATAATAGTCTGTTTGAGGTTTAGTTTATGTAGATCAGATAAATATTATGAATTTGCATAACAAGTAAGTTGGTTGGTATCCATTCATAAAATAACATCATGTCAATAATTCCTCGAAGGTACTAAAATATATGTTTAACAACATTCTAGTATCTTCGTATTGGAGAAGAGATAAATCTTCTAATACACATAGAAATTGTTATATTCGATTGTGTACTATTAATTAGATACATTAATGCCTCAATTGTATTGAGATATGGTACTTCAAGACCAAAAAATTCTTTATTGTTTTCTTGGGGTATTCAATGGATGTATTTTATTCATGTAATATTGCTTCAACACCTTCTCTATAGAAGTTGATTGATGAATGAATAATTCATTCATCAAATGATCAATTTGTAAGCTAAGACAATACCTTGTCTCTCCAAGATCTTTCATTTCAAATTCTATCTCCAAATAGTCTCATCGCTTTTGGAAACTCTTCAGAGTCCCAATGATATTTAAGTCATCATCATATACACTTGTTAAAATTAGATCCACATCCTTTAATAAAGTTACAATAATAAATTTGATCATTTTAATTCATTTCATTTAGTAAATATCCACTAAGGAGATTATACCATATATGCTCTAATCATCTCGAAGTCTTATTAAACAAATTTCCTAGGAATTTTTATGTGCTTCAGTGCATTTTGAATCCTTTAGGGATTTTCATATAAATTTCACACTTGAGTGAGCCATATAAATAGGCTGTAATAATATCCATTAGATGCATGTCAAAATTTTCATATTCGTCGGACTGATAAGATATCCGAAGTCGATTACATCTACCATAAGAGAACATGTTTCCATATAATCAATGCTTGGCCTTTGCGAAAATTCTTGTGTCATAACTCATCCTTTATATATCACGGTTTCATTCTTTTTCTCATTTCATTTTTCGCATAAAAACTCATTTGTACCCCCACCGGCTTTATACCTTCGGATGTTGGACTACAGATCCAAAAATGTACTTTTTCAAGCGAATTCAATTTCGTTTGAATTGTGTCTATACATTTTTGCCAATAATTTCTTCATTTACATTCATCAACAAATTTATGTTCAAGATCCTCATCTTGTTACATTATTTCAACAATAACATAATAAGCAAAAATATTATCGACAACTTTATCTTTTCGGTTCCATATTTTTCCCGCAATGACATAATCGATATCTCTTCATTATTTTCAGATACCCGAACCTCTTATAAGGTTTTATAAAAAGTTATGTCTTTATGATTTTCATAATCAATTGTCTTTATATTATGTCCGTCTTGATCATTTGCTCCTTTTCTTTTTTCTAAGATTTTATTCTTAGAATCGATTGATCTTTCACATTTTAAATGTGGTTTAATTTCATTTGCATTGATAGATTGTCTTGCTAGGACATCAATTCTAATTGGAGCATTTGTAGCTGGAATATGACATTTAGTAACTCTTAGCGAGTCAACAAATTTGACAGTTAATTCATAATATTTTATAATCGCATTATATTTTGAACTTCAAGTTCATATTGTTCAATGTGAGGATCTAAATGAGATAATTATAATGCATTCCATTCAATCTTTTTTTCCAACTGTTTATTCTCTCCCCTTCATGTTGGAAAAACTAATTCATCAAAATGATAATTAACAAGTTTTATTTTAAATATATCTCCTATCATTCGCAAGATATTGAATTATATAAAGAGATTCTTTGGGGATTCATCTTTTTGCGTTGTGGTGGAATAAGTAAAATATAAACCGTGCATCTAAAAATTCTAAGATGAAAAATATTTGGCTTTTGACCATAAGCCAATTGTAATAGGAAGAATTTATGACAATTTGTTGGCCCGATGCATACAAATGATGCTTTGTTCTCATAAACAATGGTTTAACTATTAATTGGAGACATTTAATAAATGATTTCCTAAACCATTTTGGATATAAACATAAGCAACAAGCTATTCAGCTGTGATATTAGTTGTTATACAAGAATCATAAAGCCTAAGACGTAAATTCACCAAGTATTATCAAAACAAACTGTCTTTATCTTATAATCCATAAATTGTGATCTTAATCTTATTATTTGAACAAACAATCTTGCAAATTCCAAATTCCGAGTTCATAATAAACATACGTGTGACAATTTTATTGATGCATTAAATAAAATCATATATTATCTGAATGATTCACATGATAAGTGAATGAGCCCATATATTTCACCTTGTATACGTTTCAAAGACACAGAATTTTCAATCTCAACTTTAGCTGGTGAATATCTAATAATATATTCCCCTTGAGAACAAGCAACACAAAAAATTCACTTAATTGAAGAATCTTCTCGTTATTCAATAGATGACAAATGAATTTTCAATATTTTTTTTGTGCATCATACTTGATTCGGGGTGGTTCAACAAGTCATGCCAAATAATAAAACTATAGGAATCAATGTTCTTTTGATTTACCCAAGCATGGTACAAAATTCAATCGAAAATGCGAAACGAAACCTATGAGGATCGAAAAAAAATCCTCGATTTCGATCAAAATTGTCGAAATTTCATCGAAACTTGTCAAAACCTGGTTTAACCCAACTAGACCAGTTGGTTCATGAGAAAAAAAAAATTCCCGGGCGGAAATTTCGTGGAAACATGGGAAACGTGAATGGGAAATTTCGTGAAAACCCGAGAATTTTCCCGTAAATTTTGTAGCTTTCTCAAAATTTCAATTTTTTTTGTTTATTTCATGTTTCCCCAAATAACACAACAAATACCCCCTCCATTAGGACTTCCCCCAAATTGCGTATTCCCTCAAATTAGTTATATTAAGCATGTTGATGACCAGACTCATAAAGTTACAATTGTCAACTACCTTGACAACCATAGGCATAAAATATCATGGGATGTCTATGTTCCTTGGTTGGAAGAGAGGATATTACGGGCATAATCTTGCTCAACTCATATGATGGATCCACTCTTGGCACTCCTCTTGGCACTCCTCTTGGCACTAAGTTGTACTTTCCTTTTATTGTCATCTATGTTGAAGTTAGAAATTATATATTGAATGTTATGTGTTTAAGTCGTTAAATTTATAGTGTACTTTTCGGACAACTCTATATTGATGTTATGTACATTGAATGACATATTTACTTTGATTTTTTTAGCAAAATACGGTTAATGTGTTCTTTATACTCTAATTAGCTTAAATACGTAATCCTACCCCAAAATACTATCTAAAACCTATCGAAACTTGATGTCAAATTTTGTACGAAGAAGTCCTTAGTTTCCTTGAAATTTCCCAAGTTTCCCATAAGTTTCCCATTTTCACCCGGTCGAAACTTGAGTTTTGCTCGAATTTTTTACTATGTATCCAAGCATGTGTTTTTTTACTATGTATCCAAGTAATGTATGGATATTCACTTTTACTATTACTTGTAGTCTTAATCTGATAAATTTTGACAAATAATGAAACTTAATAAGTTTTTTTGAGACTTACTACAAAATGATTCATTATTTAATGCTAATTTGATCTCTCGGATAATAATATATTAGCTCTTTCGGAGCCTCCAATCAATGTTGTACTACCAATTATTGTATGAACATTGGCTTCCGTGTCATCAAATAAGATAAATATATTTTGTTTTTCTCTCTTAGTATACTATGCATTGTAGCACACTAGAGAATATTCACATTCTTCAGCAAAATGAAACAAAATACATAAAAAGATATATAAAAATCAACAAAAAAATAGAAAAGAAAAATATTAAATTTAAGATAAACTAACATATGAGATGAGATTTGAGAGGAAAATAATTACAAACTAACATGTCATTTTGTTTTATTTATTTGAACTCCACTAACATAACTAGATCTTCATTTATTATCTTCAAAGGAGTTTGCAACATCTTGATGCTTAGTATCTGTGAGGCCATCAAAATCATCATCTTTATAGGAAAAATTTGTTCCAAAGTATCATTATTTTGGAAAATTCCATTTATCTCCATATTTTTTCATTACCTTTAATCAAGGCTTGACAAAGCTTAATTAAATATTGTGGAGTACGACATATATATGTCTAATGGCTTTCATACCACATTGACAACGGATATTATCTTTACTCCTTGAAAAGTTATATTGAGAATCCTTATTATTATTTTATTTATTTTAATCATGAGAATGGTAATTACTCCGTCTTTTACTTTATCTACATCCATAATATGACCATATAATAATTTTTCCTTCTTTTAGGCATATCATGAATTGTTGCATTCATTTCGGAGAATAGAACAGAACTAATAGGACGAGCTTCATGAAAAATTAATAATCCATTATTTTACTCAACCATAAAGAGGCATGATCAATTCATTTAAATCTTTTAAATTTTTTTTCTTTCATGATATTTTTATTGTAATAGCACATATGAAACATGAAAAGTTGGAAAATTTTCCTTTCAATAAGTCCTCATCAATAATATTTTCTCCACATAATTTCAATTGAGAATAATTTTAAAAACTGCAGTTTCAAATCTTATAAATTCAAGTGCATCTTGAAATTGTACTCATTTCAAAATTTTGCCACTTCATATGCATTTGCAGAACTATATTCATTTATAGTTTTAAATATTACAACTTCAAGTGCATATGCAAAACTGCACTAATTTACAATTTCAAATTTTGCAACTTCATTTGTATTAACAATATTTTTTTGTACAACTACAACCACTATATATAATAGATAAAACCATTATGTTTAGATTGATTAATGACAAACTAAAATTTTTAAGGCAACCTAATATCTTATTTGATTCTTAGATTTAATAAAATACATACCTTTTTATCACGATACACTTACATTACAAGATGAATAAGGTAAACTCCATTGTTTATAAAAACGCGCAAAGAGATCGATCATTTTTTTCAATTTGGAATAGAAAACATAATAATACCTAGTCTCATTGTCTTTCTTCTCAAAACGCAATACTTTGAGTGGAGTCGTCTTGATAACGTATTATAAAATAAAGAAAATATATTGAATACAAAGAAGAAAGACAAGATGAGTTCAACTTTTATATTATATTATTCATTACATATTTATAATGGAACTAGCATCTTTCTAATATGGAAATATTAGAGTTTACAAAGAAATACAATATATGATTATTGTACACAATAAGATGCTCTTGATATGGAAGAATAGATTGCTGCCCAAAATAGAAGGTGCATAGAATGGAAATATTGACTCGCCAACATTGTGTAATGAGATGGTGTGTGATCTACAATTAATATGGGAATGTGAATCACCAAGATTGCATATTGAAGTGGTTGAGATCTTCGATTGGAAGTATAATCTCTTTAGGGATGATGGACATACATAAATAAATATTATTTATAACATAAAACTAACTATGGATAACGGGTAATTTTAGGATTTGTGAAAAGTGAGTCTAAGTGGACAATCGAGAGTTTCAACCCAACTAAAGTGGGTGCCAAGTAAAAAAAATTCTAAAACCAATTTAGAAGTAAACCCCTAGTGAGTCCCGGGTCCTAATCAAGGTACAAAATATCTCCTAGTGTCGGGGTTTCACCCCCGATTGAAACCGGCAAAACCCCGATATGTTGGCAATATTTTGCCGACTACGAGAATGGGGTTTCACCGAGAGGCATGAACGGAGTAGCAAGCTAGCAGCTTGCAAAATCGCTTTGGAATTTCAAATTTTCTCAAACATTTCACATAAAACCTTTACTAACCATCATCATCTTTGTCGTCATCATCTACCGCCATGAGATTCAAACCAAATAAGGAGAAGATTGATTGCAGCAAGAGATGGTGGCTCATCGTGGAAGAGTGGAGAGTTGCCCGATTTGCCATCGCAAATGCAAACCATGACCGTTGCCGTAAAGGGTTTGGGGTTCCAAAGTCTACAAAGATTCCTTGGTTACCAACGTTGCAGCAAGTGACTTCGGGGTTTAAAGGTTTGGGAAGAAGAAGAAAAGATCAATACAAAAGGGAGGTTTTCTACAAGCAAGGTATTTCCAACGCTTGCTACCTCCGTTACTTTGCAACTCAAAGGACAGCTAGTCTGTTCTAAGATTAAAGTCGAGAAGAAGAAGATGAGAAATTGAGAAAATCGAAAAGAGCAATATTTTCCCAATTTATCATGATATTTTTAAAGTTATCGGTGATACATCAACCTTTTGCGATATATTGCCAATTTTTAGTAAATTTCGTATCGCTAAGCTCTCGAAATAGCGAATTGTCGCCGAAACTAATTTCTCCTTCCTTGGTCCCAACCAAATTTTTGGTCAAAGAAGTTGATTTGGTAGCACCCCATTCCGACCAATTATTAATAAGATGCAGATTTGGTAGAACCCTTTTCTCGACGATTATTTATAGGATGTGGATTTGGTAATACCCCTTACCAACCGATTACTATCCGTTCGATAACTTATCCCATTAAGTTATTTATTTGGAGTTCTTTTTCTTCTTTTCTTTTTTTTTTTATTAATTTTTTAAAAGTTTATAAATGTAAATATTTTTCTACTTTTTTTTTTTTGGGTGCATACTCTTTAGATTTTCAACTAAGAAACCTACCAAAGTTGCTAAATTCTCAAATTTCAAACTTAATCCTTACAAATAAAATGGTGAAGATGTTAATAGGTAGTCGAAAACTTGTATTAAATCTATATTTATGCAAGAAATATCTATCAACCTATCATTTGACTAAATTCAATTGAAAATCGATAAGATACTATCCGAATTGGTTTGAATATAATGCAGATATGATATTACCACCTGCCCTGCGTCCGAACCCAATCCATTTGCACCCCTAGACATAAGTAGTCTTTATGTACACCTAACTACACCCCCTCAATACAAGGGTAAAATTATTTTCTCTTATCAACAATTAAGAGTCTATTATCATCATTAGGTTTGAAGGGATAAACATCATTCATATAGTTTTCGAGAGAGGAAGCATGCCACAAAATCCTAAGAGAAGGTGTGTTAAGTAGAAGGATCACATTCCTTGATGTCTGCTGTGCGCGTCCTCCATCTTGACACGTATTTTGTTTCTTGATGTCTACCTTGATAGAATTTCACTTTTCCATAGGATGGGTGACTACCAATATTCAGTTTATCCATAAATAAACCGAAAGGGAGAAATAAACAGCTCGAACCGTTGGATAAACTAGGCGAACGGCGGAACCGGGCGGACCGGAGTCGGAAACCCGTCGGACCACGCGGAACCAGTCGGACCGGTCGTAAACCCGTGGCGGACCCCCCCCATTCGAACAGACCAAGTCAAGGCGGATACAAGCGTAAAGGCATAACAAATAACCATAAATTAGAACCAAACAAATATCAACCAATAACTCAAATAAACAATCACTAAAGTTCACCAAGTAATTTATCAAAACAACCATACTAAAACGATTTATAGGACACAATACTAAACATCACAACCAAACTATACTCACTCAACTCATTAAAACTATAAAAAGTAAAGAGCACAAAGAAATACTAATAGAACTATCACTATCAACATTATCAACTCCTCCATCGGATCCAACTAATCCATAAAACCACTCCACCACCATCCACAACCCTAAAACAACAATTCCAACAATTCCCCAAACACAAAAAGTCATTATACAAACAAATCAACGGGAAGCAAAAACAAACGACAAACAAAACCTCCCCAAAAACCATAAAACCCTCAACAAATCAGCCACAACATAACAATTTCACCAAAAATCGATCGATAACAAAAATCACCAAAACAAATTAATACTCCAAACACTCCACAATTAGTACATCCACAACACACCACAATAACAACCCATAGGGAACCAAAAACCACCACTAATCCACCAAACTCCTCGACCATCAAAAGATTAACAAACAAAACAAAGTAGATAAAACCGACACCAAAAACCAAAAACCCTATTCCGAGTTGACAAATCAACATACACACTAACATTATAAAGTTACCAAAAGGAAAAAAAACTCAAAAATACGAAAACCAACAACAAATTACAATTAAAAAGACAAAAAAATAAAATCATAAAAATACTCACTCGCTCAAAAGAAAACCTTTAAACTATAGCAAATCCTAAACCAAATTCCAACCTCACCATTGATAACAACATTCCCCCACCACATATCATACAAATCAATCTCTATACACATAAGTTCATTCAAAACCCAATCCAACGATCACATCATTCCCCCAAAACTTTATCGAATTCACCACTTACAATATCTCACCAACACGTCTCAAAGAAAAAGAACCTCCCATTAACAACAACAACAATTACTCAAGATCACAATGACCATCAAAAAACCTAATAGAAGATACCCATCCTATATCAACCATCATAAACACCCCAACATCAACTACAACACAATTAATACAACAAATCTCAAACTAAGCAAAAAAAACCAAAACGATCACAACCTCTACTCATCAACCACAAAACACCAAAACCTAGAAAAATACCCTCTCAAATAAAAGTCCAAAATTATCAAACAAATCAAAATACTCAAAACCTACAAATAATCCACAACGTACAACGATATCAATACACAAAATCATACATAACCATATTAACAACAAATAAATTAAAAACTAATACTCACAATAAAAAGATTCCAATCACCAAAAACCACCAACCACCTAAGAAGAAAAACTAATCCCTAAGGAGACATCACTAAATAAAATCAACAGAAAAACAAAAAACACACCTCCAACAACCCCAACTAAAGCCACAAACAACAACACCCCCACAAATCAATCCATACAAAAACAACCCAACAACACAACAACCAGATATTATTGTAGCAAAATAGATAAAAAAACTCTTCCAAATCCAATTATAATCTACTCCAATACATCAACCCAAATAAAATCAAATACAATCCAAAAAACACAAAACTCCAAAACCCCTTCCAATCAACACCAAAATTAACTCCCCCACCGCCCAAAATTAACCCCTCAACCCAAACTCCTAACTCCCCCATAACAACCCCAAACCCCTAACCCCAAACCAACCACCCAAAATAACCCCAACTCCGCCATTAACTCCAACCCCCCAATTAACTCCCTCCCAACTCCACCAAAATTAACCCCCTACCCCAAACCCCAACAACCCCCAACTCCCGCCCATTAACTCCCTCCAAAACCCCCCAAACTCCACTCCCCCAAAAACTCCCTCTCATCAGCCCCTCCCAAATTAACTCCCTTCCCCCCCAAAATAATCCCACCCCAAAAACCCAAGCCCCAAATTAACCCCCCCCAAAAAAACCCCACCACATAATCCCACCACCCATAACTCCCAAACTCCCCAAAACTCCCAAAGCCCCCAAAAAACCCCAAACAACACCCAAAAATATACGAAGTTAACACGCCATCAAACCAAAACCGAACAATGAGCTCGACTAACTAATAAGGAGAAATAAACACCAACCATAAATACACCCAAACACACCGAACCACACCAAACCACACCCAAAACACACCCAAACCACAAACCCACAACCAAAACAACAACAAACAAACAAAAACCATAAAAAACCAAAAAAAACCAAAACAAAAAATCAACACAAAACAAAATATCAAAACAACAACAAAAAAAACACAAACAAAACACAACCAAACATTATCACAACAAAAACATAAAAGAAAGACACAAAAAACAAAAAATAATATATTATATTATATCTAACTAGATCTTTATCTTTTATTTTGTTTATCCATAAATAATTACCATGCTATGTTTTACTTTCTTGTAGCACGCTTGTATGACTTTCCCCCTGAAACAATGTTACCGGAGTCGTGTATTAAAAATAAAAAATCATTAGTGTCACATCAATGATAGGTGGCGTGGAGTATGAGTATACTTGCAAACAGAGCTAGATTTAAAATCGAAGAATTAATAATGATTATAAAATTCTTCCAAACACTCATATACATGAAGGGAAAAAAAAAAAAACTAGTGAGTATTTACTCAAGATTTACTTTAGTTTCTCGTAAAAATAAGAATTAAGTTAAAAACCACAAAATACAATGATCTTTCTACCTATTAACTTTGATATTATTTTTTTTTTCAATTGAAAGGATAAATGGTAGTATTTTACACATGAAAATAGTGTCAGAGAAGCTCTCTATGAAAATTTCAAAACTTAAAAGAGGAAATAAAGAAATTTCAAAAAAGTTGGTGGGTCGTCGCTCCCTTGGGCTTGGAAAGCTCTGCCTTAATTATGCCCACATGGTCTATGGTAAATCGACGGAGAATAATCCAAAATATCAATACTATACTGCAAGAAAAAGTGCACGTCTCAGTTAGCTATCCACCTAGGTATGGACGAAACACATCACCACTTATCATGGAAGCTAGTATTCTGTCCATCTCTAAGTTTGGGTCCAATATTATAAGGTTTTGTATCAAATATGCCCCTACTCTTAGCCATAATAGCATATTCAAACTTGCACTAATGCTTAAAAAAATAATAAAAAAATAAAAAAAATAAAAATTGCACTAATGCAATTTATTTGATGATATAAAGAGTCTACAAGGACAATATATAGCAACCTCAAAGGGTGTTCAATATCCAGACAAGTCATCAGCCATTTAGTAGAACCCTCTAGGCTCTTATGATTGATATTTTGTCCACCTAGATATTCACGAAGTTTAGAATCATGGTATTTACCTTGGTCTCTCTTGAGGGACTCACATCCAAGCTTAATGTGTGGAGAGCCATGTTATTCTCACCTGCTAGTAAGGAAGTGCTAATTAATCAAGGTTGTGACTTTTACTCTCCCTTTATGTATAATGTCTTTTTTTTCTGCTCCTCAATGGTCTATGTTTTAAAGTGAGCAATTTATTAGCAAATTTTGGTGGAAAAATGGTCAAGTGAAGGGCCGCACTGGGTTAAATGGGAAATCTGTGTAAAAAGAAAAATGAGGAAGGCATAAGCTTTTATATCAACTGCTTCAAGAAAGCTTTGTTTGCTTGCAGCATATTATTCTTAATTTTGAGAAGACAATATTACGAATATAATATTTTTTCCTTTTCATTTGGTGGGATAACATAGTACGTATTAGGGGTTTGAGAATGGGCGAAATTGCTTCAGCAAGACCGTTATGTGGAATTTTGGACCATCGGATCTAAAATTTCAGTCGAGATTTTGATCCGATGGCCCCTTATTGTTTAGCATGACATGTGCAAAACTGAAGCAAAATCCGGAGAATAAATCAACTACATAAAGCTAAAGCTGAAAGGATAACAGTGTCCTAGGGTTGGGGAATGGGTACAACTAAATAAACCACGGGAGTGCCAAACCTGTGAGTATGTGACCCCGAACAAATAATCAACACGCTCCAATAATTGTACCTATATAGATGAGAATTATTGTAGGGAGTTTCTTTTAATTATTTTATTTGAACATTCCGAGCTTCTCATGCGGCCTAAGTTGAGGAGAATTTTCTCTGCAGAGGCCATCAACTAGCTAGATTGTTTCACTCACTTGGTTGGAGGATATCCTTAATTACTCGTTCAAAGTTACTGTAAGAAGACCCTCCATGTCTAGTAGCAGCTTCTGCTCTCTCCTTCCAATACAGGGCTTTCTTTCTCATCGCTTTCCCTCTTTTTCCTTCCATCGTTTCCCTAACAAGAGTCTCGATCTGGTCTCTCTTTACGTCAGAATCGATCTCCATACCCATGCCCCAAGTAGTGCAAGCATATCTGCAATTAGTTTGCTGCTCGGCGAAGAAGGGCCAGCATATAACTGGCACGCCCCCACATATGCTTTCAATCGTAGAGTTCCATCCACAGTGTGTAAGAAACAAACCTGTGGAGGGGTGGCAGAGCACTTTGTCCTGTGGGCACCAGCTCGTCACCAATCCTCTATCTTTTGTTTCTTCTAAGAAATGCTCCGGCAAGATTGCTGATTCACCCATCACAGCATCAGGCCTGGTGATCCACAAGAAGGGATACTTGCTATTTGCCAACCCCCATGCGAACTCTCTCAAGTGTCGCTCACTCATAAAAGTTATGCTTCCAAAACTCACATAAACAACTGAGTTAGGTTCCCATTTATCCAACCACTCCAGGGAATTGAGGTCTTCTTTCCAGAGGCTCGATGAAGGGAATCTGGACCTCTTAGGGATGTCTTGTTGTTCCAGCAACTTTACTGGGCCGATAGTATATATGTGAGGATTCCTGGAAGAAATTGCACCCAGGACCTCATGTTCCAGATCATCGAATGTGTTCAATATAATGGCAGGTGCTTTCAAACAATTCTGTGCTTCGTTACCTAGAAAATTGAACATAATATCATTGGGATCAGTTGTTCTGAGAAAGCTTGGGAGATCCTTGAGCCTGATATTCATGCTAGGTATCCAATCAATGGGTTTGTCAAGATAGCCATTGGTGATGTCGTCCTCATCTGGTGGGCCCATCCAAGAAGAAAAATCAGAGACTCAGGTATCTTCAATTATTGCAAAGACATTCAATATGTTGAAATACAGAAAACGTACAACACTAATACTTGGGAAACAGTACCTTGGAGTGGAAATATGCCTCTTTTGATAAGCTCCACATATTGGAGATAACCCATGAAGCCACAAGCTGAGGCAGTCCAAAATTGAGCAACACGGATCCCTAGTTCCTTGGCAGCTTGGACGGAGAAACTCATAGTTCCATCAGAAACAACGCAAGAGACTCTAGGTGTGGTGGAGGAGGAATTGAGCTTTTTCAGTAACTCACGGAAGGGAGCCAAGCAGTTCTTTGCTACCGAATCGCATAGTGTGGGAACATCTTGTGTAGCATCACGGTCGGATGGTGGCAACCCATCTGGTATGGTTTCGAACTGGAAATCATTGAAACCATTGAGAGCACCTGGAGCTTTGGATCGCAATAAACGTCTGTGATTGAACTCAGTATTGACAAAGGTGATATGAAAACCTCTCGAGTGGAGAAGCTTTGCTACTTCCATCATTGGATTAACGTGGCCTTGTGCTGGGAATGGAATGCACACAGCGTGAGGCTTCTGGGCGGCAATAGAACCCATGTTTGCTTGCTTGCTTGCCATGGTTTTTTTAGAGATCTTGCTAGCATACTGCCGTCAATTTATAGAAGAAAGAATGCATGGCTGATACTGCATTGCTTTCCCACTAAATTAAGATATCGTTTTGGACTCTTCCCTCTATCCAATCAGATACGTTGGACCATCAATAATTACTAGGTAGGCGGTACTATTGTGGTGAGCTAGCTCCATTTGAAGAATCATAATCAAGATTCCAGGTCTAAATTAAATATCTAAGAAACCTCCACATCCAAACGTTCCAATTGCTGGAACTTTGGGGGAGGGGAAGGGGATATTTAAGGGAATATATGAAAACCTAAATAGTGGATATACGTCGCTGTATGTTTTCCCGCATTCTCAAATGCCTTGCTGTACTTAATGATAAGGTTGTTCCGTTGTAACCGAAATTTTGACATGTTGTGGAGGATAGACAACCTGAGAGCTCCTCGTGAAGAACCACACACACCCCTTGGGGAGTTGGAGAACCCTTCAGGAAGAATCCTTCACACACCCCTTGGGGAGTTGAAGAACCCCTTGCAAAAAACCCACAAACACCCCCTCGAGGAGTTGGAGAGCCTCTCCGATCCCTAAAGGATCCCTCAAGATTCACTCGGGATAGACTCGTGCAATGAGAAAATGCCTAATGCTAAGTCCGAAGAGGAACGTTGAAGACTACCAAGTCAAAAGGATCAGTTAGAGATAACCACCCATCATGCCCACTCCGAAGTGTGGGGAAGTAGATGATGGAGTAATGGCTCCATTAGCCCCACTAAGAAAATGAACTTGCTTCTTGATGCGTCCAAAATCTGCTCAGCCCTTAGATCTCTTGTGGATGACCCGCAAAAACGAACGTCGGATGTGGCCGGACATTTGGGGTCGGGAGTCCACCTTCAAAGGTTAAGTCGGTTGATGAACCGATCATAAAAAGGCTCGCTTGAGTCCAGAGTAAAGATACGAATATTGAGAATACAACTAGATTGTGTGTGTGTCTTCTACCTTGTGGGTAGGTGATGTCTTATATAGTGAGTACCTTCAAATCTCCTTCGTTGGATGTATTTGAGCCTTCTTCGGATAGCCGTCGGATCTTAACGAATAGATCCGTTAATGATAGATCCGTTTGAGGTTGGGCTAATAGATAACTCCTTTTATGATATGAGTGTTATATGGTAGTTATCCATATAATAACGATAGGTATCTTCCGCAAATGTTGTTAACCGTCTCCTTGACGATTAGTCCACTCCGATTATCTCGAATTTGAGCGCGCTCGTTGACTAAGTTGGTTTACTTCCTCGGCAAGCTACCTTTTGAACCCAGCCCGCTCGAAGTGAGTCGATTCCTTTCGTCCCGACCGGGGTTGAGGGTCGAACCAAGGATGAACCCGGTTCGATTATATTTTCTCCGTATCACGAGCCCCCCCGGACCAAGCGTTCGGGCAATTCCGAGGGCTTGGTTTTGAACTTGACTTATCTCGTTGAAAGAGGGCTTTGCATAATCCCGACTTATTAAATGTCGTATCACATTGAATGTAGTTGTATTGCTTTTTCCTCAAGCATCGTGAATGTTTTCACTTTTTGTGGGGGTGACGCCACGCGTCCCCCGTAGCCGAAATCATCATCGCTCACGAAATCGAAACAACGGTTTCGAACACCCGTTTTTGATTCGTGAGTTCAAACTTTCGAATCGTCTTCAAATCACGATCGTTGATGTTGAATCCATCTCAATCGTACACGTCCCCAATCATCTCGTGTGAGTGCTTAAAAGCGGTTCGTTGTCTTCGTAGGTTTCATTCTCCTTGCTTGGAATTTTGAAACTTCGTCATCTTCTTCGCGCTCTAACGATCTTCTCACTTTTAAGCATTCTCGCTTCGGTGATTCAATAAGTCTACCGATTCCTTTGTAACCTTTATTTTCGTCTCCAATTTCTTTTTTGTTAAAATCCACAACTAGACCTTTACAATAATGGAAGGTGGTAGGTTTTTTTTTGAAATTCCTTCGAACATAGCGCCGGTAAAGGCAACTCGGTGATAAGGCCTTTGCTTCTGTCCCTCCCGAGCGGTTAGATAGTGACAAGAAAACCTTAACGCTCTTTGTTGTGACTTCGAAGAAGTTAGCCAACGAAAAGAGTAGAAGAAAGTGCTTTGAGGCTGCTTCGCACTTCTTGAGTCCGGACCATCCGAACTCCAAAGGTGATCGCCGAATCTTCCGGGCGGTGCAAACAACCTATCAAGTCCACCGATGAACTCCGTGCATTGTTCCTTCCTCTTTTATTGAGGAGAACCTTCCTTCGGCCATCGAACGCTTCGACTTTCCTTCTTCATACTACCTTAGAGCCCCCACTCCCGATGAGAGGGTTAATTCGATCATTCCTGGCAAATTTTCCTAGTATATAGATACCGTGGAAAGCGGAGTTCGCTTTCCCATCTTCAATACTTTTTTTCTGCCATTCTAAATCATTGGGAGATTTGTCCCTGGCATGCTCCTTCCCAATAGCTGGCGTCTCATCGTCGGCTTTCGGGTTTATGTTTTGAACTTGGTATCACACCTTCTCTTCCTCTTTTTGTACATTTTCATGTCCTGTCTCTTTCTCACCCTCCGAGTTGGGTTGTTCTTTCCAAGCACATCAAAGTTGAGCTTGACTGGTGGGGCATCATTCTTGCCGGGGGAACCTGTCCTTCAAATCACAAGGGGTGGCACAAGCGGTATTTCTTTTGCCGAGCACCTGAATCACACCTTAACTTCCCAACTATCTCGGAACCTGTTCACTTCATATTCTTAGGGAAACCGGGTCCCTCCACTATCCAAGGCGAGATAGAACAGCTATTAGGAAGATCAAGTCAATTCCATGGTATCAAGAGAAACATGTTTATGAGATGGAATACACCCTCATTCGGCACAAACTGTTAAAGAACAATAGGAAGCTATCTCCTTCCCCCCCTTTTTTTTTTTTTTTTTTGTACGGGTTGGCCCCCATGGCCTATTGATAATGAAATAGACATTTGCCTCCTTCCTTCTTTTAGGCATATCATGAATTGCTGCATTCATTTCGAGAGAATAGAGCGGAACTAATAGGACGAGCTTCATGATTTTTCATTAATAATCCATTATTTTACTCAATCGTAAAGAGGCATGATATCAATTCATTGAATCTTTTAAATTTTCTTCTTTCATGATATTGCTATTGTAATAGCACATATGAAGCATGAAAAGTTGGAAAATTTTTCTTTCCAAATAAGTCCTCATCAATAATTTTCTCCACATAATTTCAATTGAGAATAATTTTAAAAACTATGAATCGCATTTATTTACGATTTCAAATCTTGCAACTTCATGTGCATCTGCAGAATTGTATTCATTTACGATTTCAAATCTTATAAATTCAAGTGCATCTCGTAGAATCGTACTCATTTACGGTTTCAAAATTTTCCACTTCATATGCATTTGCGAGAACTATATTCATTTACAGTTTTAAATCTTACAACTTCAAGTGCATATGCAAAAACTGTACTCATTTACATTTCAAATTTTGCAACTTCATGTGCATTTACAAATATTTTTGGTACAAGACTACAACCACTATATATAATAAATAAAACCATTATGTTTAGATTGATTAATGACAAACCACAATTTTTAAGGCAACCTAATATCTTATTTGATTCTTAGATTCAATAAAATACATACATTTTTATCACGATACACTTACATTACAAGATGAATAAGGTAAACTCCATTGTTTATAAAAACACGCGAGGAGATCGATCATTTTTTTCACTTTGGAATAGAAAACATAATGATACATATTCTCATTGTCTCTCTTCTCAAAACACAATACTTTGAGTGTAATTGTGCTGATAACGTATATACAATAAAGAAGATATATTGAATACGAGAGAAGAAAGACAAGATGAGTTCAACTCTTCTATTGAATTATTCATTACATATTTATAATGGAACTAGCATCTTTTCGATATAGAAATATCGAGTTTACAAAGAAATACAATATATGGTTATTGTACACAATAAGATGCTCTTGATATGGAAGAATAGATTTGCTGCTCAAGATAGAAGGTGCATAGAATGGAAATATTGACTGCCAACATTGTGTAATGAGATGGCTGTGATCTACAATTAATATGGGAATGTGAATCACCAAGATTGCATATTGAAGTAGTTGAGATCTTCGATTGGAAGTATAATCTCTTTGGGGATGATGGACATACATAAAAAAATATTATTTATAACATAAAACCAACTGTGGATAACGGGTAATTTTAGGATTTGTGAAAAGTGAGTATAAGTGGACAATCGAGAGTTTCAGCCCAACTAAAGTGGGTGCCAAGTAAAAAAAATTCTAAAACCAATTTAGAAGTAAACCCCTAGTGAGTCCCACATGAGTCCTAACCAAGGTATGAAATATCTCCTAGTGGCGGGGTTTCATCCCCGTGAGGAACCGGCGAAACCCCGATATGTTGGCAATATTTTGCTGACTACGGAATGGGGTTTCACCGAGAGGCATGAACGGAGTAGCAAGCTAGCAGCTTGCAAAATCGCTTTGGAATTTCAAATTTTCTCGGACATTTCACGTAAAACCTGTACTAAGCATCATCATCTTTGTCGTCATCATCTATCGCCATGAGATTCAAACCAAACAAGGAGAAGACTCGATTGCAGCAACAGACGGTGGCTCATTGTGGAAGAGTGGAGACTTGCCCGAATTGCCACCGCAAATGCAAACCATGACCGTTGCCGGAAAGGGTTTGGGGTTCCAAAGTCCACAGCATTCCTTGGTTGCCAATGTTGCAGCAAGTGACTTCGGGGTTTAAAGGTTTGGGAAGAAGAAGAAAAGATCGATACAAAAGGAAGGTTTTCTACAAGCAAGGTATTTCCATTGCTTGCTACCTCCGTTACTTTGCAACTAAGAGGACAGCTAGTCTGTTCTAAGATTAAAGTCGAGAGGAAGAAGATGAGAAATTGAGAAAATCGAAAAGAGCAATATTTTCCCAATTTATCATGATATTTTTAAAGTTATCGGTGATACATCAACCTTTTGCGATATATTGCCAATTTTTAGTAAATTTCATATCGCTAAGCTTTGAAATAGCGAATTGTCGCCGAAACTAATTTTTCCTTCCTTGGTCCCAACCAAATTTGTGGTCAAAGAAGTTGATTTGGTAGCACCCCATTCCGACCAATTATTAATAAGATGCTGATTTGGTAGAACCCTTTTTCACGATGATTATTTACAGGATGTGGATTTGGTAATACCCCTTACCAACCGATTACTATCCGTTCGATAAACTTATCCCATTAAGTTACTTATTTGGAGTTCTTTTTCTTCTTTTCTTAATTTTTTTATTATTTTTTTAAAAGTTTATAAATGTAAATATTTTTCTACTTTTTTTTTTTGGGTGCATACTCTTTAGATTTTCAACTAAGAAACCTACCAAAGTTGCTAAATTCTCAAATTTCAAACTTAATCCTTGCAAATAAAATGGTGAAGATGTTAATAGGTAGTCGAAAACTTGTATTAAATCTATATTTATGCAATAAATATCTATCAACCTATCATTTGACTGAATTCAACTGAAAATCGATAAGATATTATCTGAATTGGTTCGAATATAATGCATATATGATATTACCACTGTCTGGTCCGAACCCAATCCATTTGCACCCCTAGACATAAGTAGTCTTTATGTACAATAAACTACACCCCTCAATACAAGGGTAAAAGTATCTTCTCTTATCAACAATTAAGAGTCTATTATCATCATTAGGTTTGAAGGGATAAACATCATTCATATAGTTTTCGAGAGAGGAGGCATGCCACCAAATCCTAACAGAAGGTGTGTTAAGTGGAAGGATCACATTCCTTGATGTCTGTCGTGCACGTCGTCCATCTTGACAGTTTTTTGTTTCTTGATGTCTACCTTGATAGAATTTCACTTTTCCATAGGATGGGTGACTACCAATATTAAATCTTTTATTTTGTTTATCCAGAAATAACTACCATGGTATGTTTTACTTTCTTGTAGCACACTTGTATGACTTTCCCTTGATCCAATGTTACCGGAGTCCCGTACTAAAAATAAAAAATCAATAGTGTCACATCAATGATAGGTGGCGTGGAGTATGAGTATACTTGCAAACAGAGCTAGATTTAAAATCAAGGAATTAATAATGATTATAAAATTCTTCCAATCACTCATATACATGAAGGGGAAAAAAAACTAGTGAGCATTTACTCAAGATTTACTTTAGTTTCTCGTAAAAATAAGAATAAGTGAAAAACCACAAAATACAATGACCTTTCTACCTATTAGCTTTGATATTAATTTTTTTTTTCAACCGAGAGGATAAATGGTAGTATTTACACATGAAAATAGTGTCAAAGAAGCTCTCTATGAAAATTTCAAAACTTAAAAGAGGAAATAAAGAAATTTCAAAAAAGTTAGGGGGTCGTCGGTCCCTTGCGCTTGGAAAGCTCGCCCTAATTATGCCCACATGGTCTATGGTAAATCGACGAAGAATAATCCAAAAAATCAATACTATACTGCAAGAAAAAGTGCACGTCTCAGTTAGCTACCAACCTAGGTATGGACGAAACACATCACCACTTATCATGGAAGCTAGTATTCTGTCCATCTCTAGGTTTAGGTCCAATATTATAAGGTTTTGTATCAAATATGCCCCTACTCTTAGCCATAATAGCAAATTCAAACTTGCACTAATGCTTTAAAAAAAAGAATAGAAAAATAAAAATTGCATTAATGCAATTTATTTGATGATATAAAGAGTCTACAAGGACAATATATAGCAGCCTCAAAGGGTGTTCAATATCCGGACAAGTCATCAGCCATTTAGTAGAACCCTCCAAGCTCTTATGACTGATATTTTGTCCACCTTAGATATTCATGAAGTTCAGAATCATGGTATTTACCTTAGTCTCTCTTGAGAGACTCACATCCAAGCTTAATGTGTGGAGAGCAAAGTTATTCTCACCTGCTAGTAAGGAAGTGCTAATTAATCAAGGTTGTGACTTTTACTCTCCCTTTATGTATAATGTCTTTTTTTCTCGCTCCTCGATATGGAGAGTTTATGATCCGACCGGGTTCATACCTGGTCCGACCCTCGACCCCGGTCGAGACGAAGAAAACCGAATCGCTCCCGAACGAACCTGATCCGGAAGATGGCTTGCTGAAGAAGAAAGCTTATTCGGCTGCAAGCGTGCCCTAATTTTACTTATGGATTAGGGTAATCACCCCGATGATAAGAGACTCAAACCGACGGCTGCGGATAATCATCATCAAAGGGATAACTATCGCATAACCTAACGGTTACCTCAGGAGTCCTCTACTAGCCCAAACTAGTAGAAGTCTATCGCTCAACGAATCTTATTGATAAGATCCAACGACTACCCGAAGAAGGCTCGAGTGCATCCAACGAAGGAGATTCGAAGGTACACTCTATATAAACCTCACTACCATACAAGGTGAGGGACGGATCAATTGATCAAAAAGAATACTATCCGAGACTCGGGTTCGGATACATACCGATAGATCCAAACTATCGGTGTCCCCGCTATCTAGATCACCTTTCCCGTTTCTTCATTCATTAGCTCGTGCTTCTAGCAGAGCCGTTTGTGATTAAGTTCATCAACCGACTTAGCCTTCGGAGGTGGACTCCCGACCCCAGCCGGTCGGGCCACATCCGACGCTTTCGTTTTTGCAGGACATCACGTGGAGATCCAAGGGCTGAGCAGATTTTGGACGCATCATTTGGCGCCGTCTATGGGAAAGACTTGAAAAAGCCATGGTGACTAGATCGGCAGCTGCATGCAGAGCCACCGCACAACGCAATTCCGGTGTTCAGATACACGGGGTGAATAATCCAGATATTCCCCAGGAAAGCCAAAATCCTATCGAGGTGGATAATGGCCAGGGAGGACGTAATCTTCCTCCCGATACAATCCAAGATCAATTGGATTAGGTAAAGATTCAACTCTTGGAGGTGAGCCAAGCACTCCGCATGCTCACCGGACGGGTGGTTTTACCACAAGAACCCGATCAACACGATTCAGGGAGACGTGCATTGCCACGTGATCAAATACCACGTGACCAAAGAATGGCTGAAGACCGGAATGTTGATCGAATTTCCGTGAAGGAGACCGAGGACTTCGGAGGACTGATGATCAACCAAGGCGAGGCGATCGGTTCGACAGACCGCAAGAGAGTACAACTGATTCAAATACAAGGTTGGATACTGGGGTAAGAACTCACTCACCCACCGTCGAAGAACCGTTCGTGATGATCGAGCAGTTCGTGACGAGAGAAACGTTCGTGAAGGACGGGCTGTTCGTGATGATCGAGTAGCACGTGATGATCGTGTTAATCGAGGTCGTGATCGTATTGCTGAAGATCACCCGACCCAGATTGGTCAAGAATTGGCCAACATCAATGAGAAGTTAGGGCAATTGGCTAAGGGAAGAATAATCGAGGATATTTACTCGGTCATTCGGAAGACTCCTTTGCGGAGCCAATTGCGGGATATCGATTTCCCCATAACTTCCGTTTGCCTACCTTCTCAACATTCGATGGCTCCGGAGATCCAACAGCTCACATCGGCTATTACCAACGGACCATGGGCGTTTCGGGTAATTTTGATGAAATTTTATGCAGGGTTTTCGGTTCATCTCTAATCGGAGCGGCACAAAAGTGGTTTTCTAACCTCCCCTCGGGAAGGATCGTAAACTTTGACGAATTGGCGCGCCAATTCATAGGGCGATTCCGAGAGTGGGATACAGGTCAAGAAAACAGAAGAAACCTTGTTTCTTGTCAAACAAGGAAAGAACGAATCGATCGGAGAGTTTCGAAAAGATTCAACAAAGTGACGATGGAGATAGAAAACTTGGATGAACAGGTAGCCGTAACCGCTCTATTCACGGGACTCACAAATCGGAAACTCCTGGAGTTATTACTACAGGATATACCCACGACTTATGCCGAGTTGGTACAGAGATGCCGAAGCGAGCTGAAGTCGTGGAGATTCTAGATGCGTGCCAAGGAGATAATAAAGTCTCCAATAAGGAACAAAAGGCTCCGAGCGAAGCGGAAGCCAAAGAAAGAATGTTCACGATCGGGTTGGAAGATCCCAACCTTGGCGCCAAAGATCCCCCGGTAGAAGTGAGTACACTCCATTGAATGCTCCTCGGGCCGATATTTTGAATATCCTCAAAAGAAAAAATATTTTGAAGTGGCCGCCTAAAATTCTTTTGAAACCCGGAGAGCAGCAGGATCGGGAAAAGTATTGCCGATTCCACAAGGACTATGGTCATTATACTAATGACTGTCGTCATCTCGAAGGCGGATATTGAAAGATTGATATCTCGGGGACATCTGTCCAGCTTTGTTAGCGAGGAGAAGGGAGGAGCCACGTGGGCCACGTGCGGCTGCCCCTAAGAGGAATCGTTCGGTTAGTTCGTAACGATCGAGGGAGGCCCCGAAGTCTAAAAAAGGCAAGGAGGTGATTGAAGCTGCTACTCGGTCACCGATCCTTACCATCTTCGGGGGATCAGAGCCCGAATCATTCGGAGTCCGAAAACCAAATCCAAATTTGTTGGAGCCGGAGAGGCGCAGAAGCGGAATAAGCTGAATGGTGAAGATTCTATCACCTTTAGCGAAGAAGACGAAAGAGACGTTTGTTTACCTCATGATGATGCTATAGTCATCAAGGTAGAGATTGCACAGCGGGAAGTGCATAGAGTTTTGATTGATACAGGGTTTGCAGCTGACCTAATTTCTTACGAAGTGTATCAAAAATTGAAGGTGGATCAGGACTTGATGAAACCTTCATCTACACACCTATATGGCTTTGCGGGGTCGTCTGCAGTAGCGGAAGGATCGGTTCAGTTGGATCTTTCCATTGGAAGTTTTCCTAAAGAAACAACTGTCCGAATCAATTTTTTGGTGGTTCGAGAACTACCAGCCTATAATATGATTCTCGGGCGACCATCTTTATCCAAGATAGGAGCTATTCTTTCGACAAAGCACCCGAAGATAAAATTCCCGACCGATATGGGAATCGGTCAAGTCTCCTCCGACCGGAAGATCTCTTGGCAGTGTTATGTTGCCTATTTAAAAGACAAGGAGGGTCCGAGGAAGGTTACTGCCCTCCCCATAGAAGTTCGAGATGATCGGGAAGAGATAGAGATGCAAAGGCCCGAACCAGTGGAGAAACCTGGAGCAAATCTAGCTGTGCACCGAGGATGAGAAAAAGATTACTTATGTCGGGTCCGAACAATTTGGAAGAGTTTAAAGATGAGTTGAAGTTATTTCTTCAACAGAATAAGGATGTATTCGCATGGTCCGCCGAGGACATGCCGGGGATCGATCGGGCCATTGCAAAGCACAAACTCGGATAGACCCTAAGGCGAAACCAAGTGATACGTAAAAGAAGAAATTTCTCTATTGAAAAGTATGAAGCCGTTCGGAACGAAGTTGAAAAACTTAAGAATTCTGGTTTCATAGAACCAATCGAGTGCCCAACTTGGTTGGCCAACGTGGTGATGGTGAAAAAGGCGAATGGGAAGTGGAGGATGTGTACGGACTACACGGATCTAAACAAAGCTTGCCCAAAAGATTGCTACCCGTTGCCTCGGATTGACCTCTTGATAGATGCTATCTGCAGGATATGAAACTTTAAGTTTCATGGATGCCTACTCGTGGTATAATCGGATCCTTATGAATAAGGAGGATGAGAAGTATACGGCTTTCATGACTGATCGTGAAAGCTATTATTACAAGGTCATGCCTTTTGGCCTAAAGAATGCAGGAGCAACATATCGGAGGGCCATCAACAAGATTTTCAAAGAGCTGATAGAAAAGAATGTTGAAACAAATGTTGACGACATGCTGGTGAAAAGCTTTACAAAAGCAAATCACATTGCAGATTTGATCGAGGTTTTCTCAAGATCGAGGAAACATCAAATGAAGTTGAACCCCGAAAAATGTGCCTTTGGAGTCTCCTCGGGCAAATTCTTGGGTTTCATGGTATCACAGAGGGGAATTGAGGCAAATCCTGCCAAAATACAAGCTCGATTGATATGGAGGCTCCCAAAACCGTTCGGGATGTACAATGTTTGACTGGGAGAGTTGCTGCCTTAAATCGATTTATCTCCAAATCTGGAAAAAATGTTTGCCTTTCTTCAAGGCACTTAAAGACTTGAAGGGTAGTAAGGAAGCAAAGTGGACTCGAAGAGTGCCGGAAAGCTTTCGAGGAATTAAAAGAAGCACTTGGACAACCACCGATCCTGTCTAGACCAGAGAAGGGGGAAATATTACAGCTATATCTAGCGACATCCCTTTCGGCGGTCAAGACAAGACTTGTTCGGGAGAAAGATAAGAAACAGTGGCCGATTTACTATGTAAGCCACGTGTTGCTAGATGCGGAGACGAGATATTCGCAGATTGAGAAGCAGTGCTCGGCTCTCATGATGGCCGCCAGAAGCTAAGGCCATATTTTCAGAGCTCATCCAATTGAGGTATTTACAACTTTTCCTCTTAGTAAAGTTCTTAACAAACCCGATTTGTCCGGAAGGATGGTATCCTGGTCGGTTGAGCTAAGTGAGTTCCAAGTGAGTTTTAAGCCCAGAACTCGCAATCAAGGCTCGGGCATTAGCCGACTTTGTAGTAGAAACTACTGCACTAGTGGAACCCACCATTGAGGATCCCATTATACCAACCACTTGGGAGGTATATGTGGATGGTTCGAGTAATAAAGATGGAGCAAAGCGCTGGAATTCTATTAAAAAGTCCAAGTAGGATTTATTATTCGATATGCTTTGAGATTCGCATTTGATGCAAGTAATAACGAAGCGGAATATGAGGCCCCGATAGCAGGACTTCGGTTGTCAAAGGCAATAGCACGAACTCAACATTATCAAAGAAGGATAGCGTCTCATTATAATACTCGAGTGAAGAATCGTCGGTACTTAGCCGGAGATTTGGTGTTGAGAAACACCCTAGCTTCCGACCCGCGTCACCAAAGAAAGTTGGACCCTTCCGGGAAGGACCTTATATGGTTGTGAAACCGGTCGGTTCAGGAGCTTACAGGCTGAAGAACATCGATTCCCGTAAAGAGTTGGATCGTCCGTGGAATGCTAGGCATCTTAAAAAGTTTTATCCTTGAGGATGATTTCAATTTTGTTCGCAATGTAATCATTTTCAACTCAATCAATGCAATTTTTGGCTTTCAACAAACTATCTTTTGATTGGGGAGCATCATACACCACATTCAAGAACAAGATCCAACTATAAGGCATCGGATGAAAATTCGTGTGGGTCCTTCAACACTTCAACGCTTATGGAAAATTTTTCGAACTTTCTTAAGTCGGGGCATCGGATGAAAATCCGAGTGAGTTCCTTTTGCAAGGCGTCGGTTTGAAACCCGAGTGAGTTCCTTCGAGACTTATTGAATTTTTGAATTATCCTTAAGTATAAGGCATCGGTTTAAAACCCGAGTGAGTTCCTTCTCGGACTTATTGTTTTTCTCCGGAAATCCTTAAGTATAAGGCATCGGTTTAAAACCCGAGTGAGTTCCTTCTCGGACTTATTGTATTTCTCCGGAAATCCTTAAGTAAAGGCATTGTTTCGGACAACTAAGACCTAATGCAACGGCGATTCAAGTGGCTAGCAAAGTTCAAGATAAAGTAATTTTTTATTTCTTCGAAGATCCAAAGATGCCAGTATCAAAACAATTACAAGAGCTGGATACAATCTCTCGATCAAAGAAGAAAGTCATTACAGTGTTGTTAACAAGTTATACAAGATCGACGCGACTTTGCTAGAACAAACACATGAGTCAACCATTGGTGGGGAGTCAAGGACAAGAAGAGAAGAAATGAGGATTACAAAAATATTTCGATATTCAGAAAATCCTCCGCAATTTCATACTCTTTGTCCAGCTTGTCCAGGAGAAGAATGGTCCTCGACCAAACTCGCATTCGGTACAAGCTCGTCATAATTGACTTCTTCTAGCGGAGAATAAATAGGAGAATCTTCCAGATATTGCATAATATCCGGATCGGAAGGTGGAGGATCAATCTTATCCTTGGTCCAGTTGGGAGGAGGAATACCCAAGTCGGTAAATACTTCAGGATGGCAAACATCACCGTAGGGAGTCGTATCAAAATGAGGATCTTTCCTTAATATTGATTCCCATACTTCGTTCTCACCATCCCGGTACGCCTGCAAGTTATAAGCATTCAGCATATCAACAAAAGGCTTACCGTGTAAATACTTGAAGACGCAGCTCTGCGAACATCAGTTGGAAGGGATTCGGGCAAAGGAACGACAGCTTGCCTTTCGGGTAATGTTTCGATCCTTTAGCTCCCGACTTTCCAACTGTCCGCTCCCGATCGCCGGATCTTCTCCCCGGCATCATCCAAGTCCGACCGAAGACGACCAATCATCGAATTCTTTTCTCCCGCCACCTCCCAAGCTAGATTCCGAAGGCTAGCAATCTCAACATCTTTAGCTTCAGAGATTTCCCGAAGCCTAGAAACTTCATTGCTCAACCTACCGAGTCTAGTGACTGCTTCCACTTGGTTGTGGAAGTTACAAGAAGACTCCCGCAAACAACTTTCGAGTTAGCGAGGAGCAGAAAAGTAATTTTTCAAAATCGGAGGATAATGAAGAAAGACTTACATCACCAAAGTGACTTCGTAAAGACTTCATCCGGAAATTTGGAAAGAACCGCACTCTCGTAAGTCATTCGAGCAGCAGTACACCATTCCAACGCTCTGTCAAACTCGTTTGACACTAATTCGAGCTAAGGATGAGAAGGATGAACTACACCAAGCAAAGGCTGAGCTTCATCACTTGTCCCCCGACGGCGCTTCCTAGTGGCAAAATCCTCCAACTCGGAAGGAGAGGAGGAGGATGCCAAACAAGCACCGGAGTTAGAAATAGGAGCAGCACCTGCTGGGACCACACCTTCATCGGACGCCAACATAGTTGCCTCGGATGCCCGAAGAGTCTTCTTCGGGGGTGCACCAACAAGCTCACCAACAAAGCTCACCAGCAGGAGTGCCGGCAGCACCATCGGCAACGGAGTGATCAAGATCTTCCCGGGAAAGACGAGCGATCACTTCGGGCAAAGGAGGCGTAGGGACGGCATCAACGAAGCTGTAGGAATCGACTTGAAGATTCACCGCCGCAGTCGCCTTACGCTTGGAGGATTCACTAGCTGAAACCACCACACCGGCCCCAACCACCACCGACGCAACCCTTTTCTTGCAAGATTTTGCTCCGATAAAGTTCGGGTTGATCTTGGGAGCCACTATGCAAAACAAAAAAAAAAAACCAGCCGTATCGGTCTGAGAAATAAACGACAAGCAACAATGGGGAAACCCTAGTTTTCTAAAGCTTCGACTGCACCAACAAACTAAACCCCAAGTATAACTACTGTGCAGTTTACTTCGGGGGAAGTGGGGAAAGAGATGAGAAATCAAAAAACTCACTTGTTCGGAAATGGATAGAGCTGTCGTTGGAGTACGGGGAATACGGAAGAAGGTGCCGAAGGACGAAAGGTTGCTTTGGCACTTTAGCAAATCTATCTTGCGAAGTCGGGATAGATGGAGAGTACCCACGAAGGCTTTAAATAGCCTAAAGTATAAGACGACGGTTGAAGGCTAAGGACAACCGACGACCCAGATCGAAACGACGCTTCGAAATCCGCAAAAAGCAAGATCAACGGTCGAAGAGATGCCACATGGAAACATGTGGAAGCGAGCACCGACGCAGAGAAACCTCCAATCGTCGCACCGCCATTAAAATAATGGATGTATTTCCAATTCATTGGAAACAGTGAATGGTATACAAAAGCAGGAAAATGTTTGAACTTCGCAGAAGGGAAACGTGCGGACTTTGCAATAAATGAAGTAGTGGGGAAGATTAACGCATCTTCCCGAAACGCATCTTCACAATATTTCTATAAGATCATTATTCGGCGAGGAATGAAAAGTTAAGTGATAAGTTTTATCATTAATACTTTGATATTCAAGGCAATACTTCGGCAGGAGACGGGGAAATTTTGAGGCCAACATGAATAAAGAAATGTCTATTCATTAAATTGAGGGTACATCTTTACAAAAGAACAACTCCCTAAGCCTTTTCTTCATTGTTGCCCGAGGGACCCTAGTCGGGATGACTTTTCTCAAGACCATGAGAAGAGCCTTCCTCAAGAGTGGCATCGGCTGAATCCTCTACAAGCAACAACTTGAGACTCGGCTTGTGATTTCTCCTCCTGGAAGTGCCGGCTCGTCATCTAGATATGCCTCATATTGAGGGTCGGTTGGAAAAGGATCATCTTCTCCCCGAGCCCGGTCTGGGAGATCCATACCAACTTTCCCGAAGACCTCTCGGGTGGCATACCTCGCGAAAAGGAGTAGTGTCGAAGTCGGGGATCGTTCCAAGGATCTGCTCCCAAACGTCGTTACGCCCCATGCGATAAGCCCGAATGTTGTAGAAACCTAGCAATTCGGAGAAAGGTACGCTGTTCGGGTATTTCCGAATGCACTCCTTCCGAAGGTTTGGCTTTATATGCTCAAGCTTGCTAGGGATTGCCAATTTCAGATGTTCTTCGAGATCCCTACTTTTGATTTCAAGGCTGTCATCAAACAACGTGGCAGCTGCCTTTTGCTTCCCGGCCTCGCGCTCGGCAGCAGAGACACGAATTCTCGAAGCTTCAAGAGCTTCCTTGAGGGAGATCACTTCTTCCTCATGCTTTTTCTGTAGCTCCACGGTAGCTGGCAGTCACTGGTCTATTTCGGAATTGGCCTTGGCCAATTTCTCTTCACAAGTTTGCAAGCAAGGAGAGCTGGTGCGACCAACCCGACTCAATGCTTCCATGTGTTGATAAAAGCTCAACACAACATTCCCGGGAAGACGGAAGATATCGGAAGAAGTCATAAGAAATTATGAAAACATAAGTAAGCAAGAAGACCGATACCTTGTAGATTGACTAACAAGGGAGGTGTCATCCAGGGCTTCAAACTCCCGGCGATCGGAAGGAGCAAGACCGAGGGAGCTCCACTGCAGCCTTTCTCAAGATCCCGAGTGACCCCGTCGGTCATCTTCGGGGTCCACTGGGGGATGAAGACCTCCTCACCATCCGTTGAAGCTTTGGATTTTTTGTTGGAGGGAGCATCAATTGTGTCATGCCTCCTCTTGGTTCGGACGGAGGAGGAGACGTTAGCCCTCTCCACCATTAGTTTCTTCCCTTTACCCGAAGCATCAGCTACGAGCCCGATATTCCCGATACCCCGTAAGAGGGGTCGGGAGAGGGAAGAGAAGCCTCTTGATCTGCAGTCAAGACCCCGGGCGATCGTTGCTCGGCTGTCACAACGGCCCTAGCGGCCTTCACCCGCAGAGCTTTCGGGGTTCGTTCTGGGAGGCACTGCAAAGAAGAAGGACAAGAATCGGAATTCAAGACATATCACTTCAGTCAAATCAAAGGATGATGGTTAGAAGCTCACAATGAGCCAAGCCCCAGATCTGAAGGATGGAGTTATACTCCATTTCATATCCATGTATCTCTTGATACCACGGAATGGATTTGATCTTCCCGATGGCCGCCTCGTCTTCTTTGGATAAGGGAAGGCCCCGGTTACTTTTAGACGAATAAGTAAACCTCCTCCAGGTGGTCGGGAAGTTAAGATCTGATGGAGGCGCTCGACAGAAAAAGTATCGTTCGCGCCATCTTTTGTGATTAGAAGGGCAAGTTCCTTTGACAAGGATGCTGCCCCTCCAATCAAGTTCAGCCTTATTACGTTTGGAAAGAAAGACCCATCCGGGAGGATGGGAGATAGAAAGAACATGAAAATGTACAAAAAGAGAAAGAGATGGCGTAATGCCAAGCTCAAAACACAAACCCAAGAGGCCGACGATGAGACGCCAGCTATTGGGGAGGAGCATTCCAAGACAAATGCTCCAAAGTGATTCAAAACTGCGGAGAATAAAGGATTTAAAAAGGGAAAGCGAACCCCGCTTTCCGGTGCATCTATGTACGAGAGAAAATTCACCCGAAAGGGATGAATCAACCCTCTCATCGGGTGGGGAGCCCTAACCTGATAAGAGGAAGGAAGGTCAAAATCTTGGACAGCTGAAAGAGGGGTTTCTCCATTATAAATGGAAGGAACAGAGCCGTGCCCACCATTGGACCCGGAGGTTTGAGGCTGCCTAGAAGACTCAACAATCTTGGAAGATCCGGACTCAAGAAGGACAAGAGAAGTTTCGGTTTTTCTTTCAAAACCTTTTTGAGAAACTTTAGCGAACTCCCGCAGAGGACGGTTAGGGTTTTGTTATCACTATCCGACTGTTCGGGAGCAGGAGAAGCAAAAGCATCATCGCTATCACCAACATGGGGTACTAAAGAAGCCCTATCGTCCGCCATTACTCGTTTCAAGAAACTACAAAAAGAAAAGACCAAGAAACTTACCGATTCAAGGAGACGGAAGCTTGAGAGCGGGAAGGCGCGAAGCGAACAACAAAGGTTCAAATTCCAGACAGGGGAAGAATGAAACCTACGAAGACAATGAACCGCTTTTAAAACTCCCGCACGAGTGTTCGGGAATCCGAACGATCGAGATTGATTCAAAATCAACGATCAAGATTGAAAGACGTTTTGAAAGTTTGAACTCACGAATCTGAAATAGGCGTTTGGAAACCGTCGCTTGGATGACGTGAGCCACGACGGATCAACCGCAACGAAGATACGTGGCCTTACACTCACAACGCTCGAGGAAAAGTGACCACCGCATTAAATGTGATATGACATTTAATGAAGCACGCAGAGATCATCACCCGACGACGACCCAGTTAAAAACCAAGCCCTCGGGATCGACCTAACGCTTGGTCCGGGGGGCTCGTGATATGGAGAGTTTATGATCTGACCGGGTTCATACCTGGTCCGACCCTCGACCCCGGTCGAGACGGAGAAAACCGAATCGCTCCCGAACGAACCGGATCCGGAAGATGGCTTGCTGAAGAAGAAAGCTTATTCGGCCGCATGCGTGCCCTAATCTTACTTATGGATTAGGGTAATCACCCCGATGACAAAGCAGACTCAAACCGACGGCTGTGGATAATCATCATCAAAGGGATAACTATCGCATAACCTAACGGTTATCTCAGGAGTCCTCTACTAGCCCAAACTAGTAGAATTCTATCGCTCAACGGATCTTATTGATAAGATCCAACGACTACCCGAAGAAGGCTCGAGTGCATCCAACGAAGGAGATTGGAAGGTACACTCTATATAAACCTCACTACCATACAAGGTGAGGGACGGATCAATTGATCAAAAAGAATACTATCTCGAGACTCGGGTTCGGATACATACCGATAGATCCAAACTATCGGCGTCCCGCTATCTAGATCACCTTTCCCGTTTCTTCATTCATTAGCTCTGTGCTTCTAGCAGAGCCATTTGTGATTAAGTTCATCAACCGACTTAGCCTTCGGAGGTGGACTCCCGACCCCAGCGGTCGGGCCACATCCGACGCTTTCGTTTTGCAGGACATCACGTGGAGATCCAAGGGCTGAGCAGATTTTGGACGCATCATCCTCAATGGTCTATGTTTTAAAGTGCAGCAATTTATTAGCAAATTTTGGTGGAAAAATGGTCAAGTGAAGGGTAGCATTGGGTTAAATGGGAAATCTCATGTAAAAAGAAAAATGAGGAAGGCATAAGCTTTTGGGATATCAACTTGCTTCAAGAAAGCTTTGTTTGCTTGCAGCATATTATTCTTAATTTTGAGAAGACAATATTACAAATATAATTTTTTTTTTCTTTTCATTTGGTGGGATAACACAAGACGTATTAGGGGTTCGAGAATGGGCGAAATTGCTTCAACAAGACCGTTATGCGGAATTTTGACTGTCGGATCCAAAATTTCAGTCGAGATAGAGCAACAATTCGGTCCCTCAAACTCGGTCGAACCGATACGGCTGCCAAAATAGCACCGGAACTTTCTCGACAAAATCTCAAGTCCAAATCTTACAATGGAGAACAATAAGGGCTTATCGAGACACGTCGAACCACACTTCCTCTATTACTCTTTCTACTTAAGGCATCAGCAACCACATTAGCTTTTCCTGGATGATACTGAATATCACAATCATAGTCCTTCACCAGTTCTAGCCATCTTCTCTGTCTCATATTCAACTCCTTCTGAGTAAAGAAATACTTGAGACTCTTGTGGTCGGTGAAAATAGATATCTTTTCACCATAAAGATAGTGACGCCAAATCTTCGGGTAGCAAAAACCACAGCTGTCGGCTCCAAGTCATGAGTAGGATAATTATGCTCGTAGTTCTTCAACCGCCTAGAAGCATAAGCTACCACCTTCCCATGCTTGCATCAAAACGCAACCCAAACCAACCTTAGAGGCATCGGTATACACCGTCAAACCTCCAGAGTCATCTGGTATTGTCAACACAGGAGTGTTAGTTAACCTTTTCTTGAGTTCTTGAAAACTCTCTTCGCATGCTTCCTTCCACTCAAACTTGACTCCTTTTCTGGTAAGCTTTGTCATAGGTGCTGAGATTCTGGAGAAATTCTCAATGAAGCGCCTATAATAACCTGCCATACCAAGAAAACTTCGAATTTCCGTGATTGACTTAGGTTGGTCCCAATCAGTCACAGCTTGAACTTTTGCAGGATCAACTTTAATTCCGTCGGCAGAAACGATGTGACCTAGGAACATAACTTTAGGTAACCAAAAGTCACATTTGCTGAACTTGGTAAACAACTTCTTCTCTCTCAAACGCTGCAAGGCAAAACTCAGATGTCCAACATGTTCTTCTTCACCCTTTGAATAGATCAGAATGTCATCAATAAATACAATGATAAATTTATCTAAGACATCCTGAAATACTTGGTTCATCGGATCCATGAACGCTGCCGGTGCATTAGTATGACCAAAAGGCATAACTCGGAATTCATAATGCCCATATCTAGTCCTAAATGCGATCCTGCACACATCATTGGACTTTACTCTTAAGCGATGATACCCAGATCTCGGATCGATCTTCGAGAACACCGAGGCACCTTTCAACTGATCAAACAAGTCGTCGATCCTAGGGAGAGGATATTTATTTTTTATCGTCAACTTGTTCAATTCCCGATAGTCTATGCACATTCGCATACTACCGTCCTTCTTCTTCACAAACAACACCGGGGCTCCCCATGGTGAAACACTTGGGTTGGATAAACCCTTTGCTTGACAAATCATTTAACCGAGTCTGAAGTTCCTTCAACTCAGTCGGAGCCATCCGATACGGAGCTTTCGACATAGGAGCTGCTCCGGGAATTAGATCAATTGAAAATTCTAACTCCCTCTCTCTCGGAGGCAAACTAGACAAATCATCGGGGAAAACATCGGGAAAGTCCCCGACAACTTCGATATCGGACAACCGTTTCACACCTTCCGAAACATCCAGAGAAGAGGAAAGAAGTCCAACATTCTTAGTCCATTGCCCGACTTTCACGATCGCAGCCACTATCTTCTTACTCAACTTCTCTTGACTACATTGATACTCAAACGGACTATCATTTGTAGGATGAAATAGTACCTTCCTTTCCAAACAAAGGATAACTCGCACCATACTTAGATAACCAATCTATTCCAAATATCACATCAAAATCGGACATGTCTAACTTGATCGGACGGGCTTCAAGGGTTCTACCAACAATAACCACCGGACAAGATTCAACCACTTCATCTAATCTAACAACATATCTGGTTGGAGTACTAATTACTAGTCGTCTTTCCAACTTCGCAAGTGTAACAGAATACGACTCACAAATGAAGATGCTATGAATGAATGCGATGCACCAGTATCAAATAATACGAAAGCAGAGGTAGATGATACTTGAAATAATACCTGTCACAACATCGTGATCTGTCTCGGACTCGGAACCAATAACACCGAACACTTTACCGGAAGGAACACTTGAAACAAGCTTCAAAGCCGACACCGAGAATTCGGCTTTTGAGTGCGATTTGCGAGAATAATGACCCTGCTTCCCACAGTTAAAGCAGATCAAATCCCTACCACTCACAGGAGCTGCTGAAGAAGGATATGCAGGCCTTTGGTTATTAGCCACTGGACGAGGGTTAGCATAGATCAGTCCAGTACCCTGACTACCTGCAACAGGGACGCACCGGTGCACCACTAGAACCATAGCTCGAAGCGAGAGATGAAGTTGGAACTAGCTCCTCTAGGCTGAAACGAAGGGGCGGTATAAGGAGCAGGCCTAGAGAATCTCCAGTTACGGTCACCCGAATGATTCCTATTCGAAACAGAACGCTGGAGCAGATAATTCTCTCTCTCATTATCTTCTACCTTCTTCGCATTTTGTACCATCTCAAGCATAATCCACAATAGGATGAATTGCCGGGTAAGTCTTCGATGACGGCCTCAAACCTTTGAAGAACTTCTTTGCCTTCTCACGATCACCTTTGAAAGCATCAGGGGCAAAGTAGAACAATTCTTCAAACTTCTTCTGGTATTCCAGAACAGTACTAGGTCCTTGCGTGAGTGCCATGAACTCTGCTTCCTTAGCATCTCTCACAGACTCAGGAAAGTAATTCTTGCAAAATGCATCCTTGAAAATTTCCCAAGTAAGAACCGGGTGCGAAGCTTCCAAAATAGGTCTGGTAGCATTCCACCACGCATCAGCTTCATGCTGCAGTCTCTGCTCTGCACAAAGAATCTTCTGAGCTTCATTGCAACGGAGGTTGCGAAAAGCTTTCTCCATCTCTCGGATCCACTTGTTAGGGAACAATGCATCCGATGAAATACCGATAAAAAGCGAGGATCTGAAGCTTCAAGAAATGCTCCATCAACCTTGCATGCGGACTAGGGGCAAAACCGTCAACAAAAGTACCAGCTGCAGAAGTACCAGCTCCATTAGGATTAAGAGCTGCCTGGGCATTCTGCTGAGTAGCCGCAAAACCTTGCATCATAGTAGTAAACTGATTATGCTGCTGATGCATCATATTTCCCAGAATGTTCATCACATCCTGAATAGAGACTACTTGCGGTGCCAGTGGAGGATTCCCACTGGTGGAAGGAATTTCAACTCGGGGAGGCTAAGTTCCAGTGTTTACTGTAGGTATCTCAACACGGTTCTGATTCCCACTACCTTCTTCTTCATCTTGACCATTAACAACACGATTCCTTAATTGAACCATTCTGCGAAAGAATTCCAGAGATTAGCAACACTCAATGATTAAGTCCGGAAAAGATTCCACAAGTCAAAATTACTCCACAACATGGCCAACATTCACAAACAGAAGAAGCAACAAGCACAAATTCCAAAAATCAACAAAACAGAGCCAAAATCCAAAATTCTATGCAATAGTAACTGGACCGGTCGCTTGAGCCGGTCGCTTAAATCAATCGACCGCCAGTAGCGACCGCCCCAAAATACGCGCGACAGCAACGTTTCAAATACGGTTTTTGGGTCTCATTTCACTTCTACACTTCACAAAACACATTTTGGGCTCTGGGGATTTCGTGCAAAGGGTTAGGAAGGTATTTTGGAGACTCCGTTGGCTTCGGATCTACTTCCCATGCGACGCATACACGCTACACAGGTAAACATCTCATGAAACCCTTCATTTCTATGGTTTGCATGATAGAACTACAATGTGTAACTATTTTTAGGTTTTCTTTTGTGCAAAAATGTTTCTTTTACATCTCATAACATGTCTAGGCATAGATCTACTGTTCACTATGCATTTTTACACAAATATGTAATTATTAGACATCTCATGGCTTCTCATTTTGCATCTTTTTCGCCTAAAAACAGATTTTCTCATTAGATGGCTGCCCGCGGAGGTAGGAGAGTACCCATTCGCGGCCGAGGTAGTGGTCGAGGTAGAGGTGACGCACATGACCCAGTCCATCCAGACTACTTTAGATCACTGGAGGCACAGGAGCTATACTTTGGCCACTTCAGTCATCGTACGATCGAGTATGGTCGACCAGTAGTGACTTCAGAGGTAGCACAATTCCAGATCGAGAGTAGATTTGAGGCTGTGGGTTGGAGAAGTACCTTGTTTTTGAACGAGGATGCCTATCCCAAGCTAGTCGGGTTATTCTACAAAGCAACCTGACCTTCCCACGAGAGATGGATGGAGAGCACGACACTAGGCTAGTGATTGAGAGCCGGGTGAAGACCACGGACATACGCTTCACCACGGAGGAGCTGGCTCACATCCTAGACGTGCCATACATCCACGGCGATAGGAGATGGTTCGAGCCGGGGGCTGAGTCAGATGATGTCATACACTGGGAGGAGAGAGCTCTCGTCTTCTCGAGCATTTGCCCCCGGGAGTGCAGCGGGGTAGAGTCGGTGACCGAGTTGTATCCCTCATGCGGGATCATTTCCGGGATTATAGCACGGAACTTGCTGCCTAAGGCGAGGTCATCGAGTGAGATTTCACTCATGCAGGCTATGATGACCTTTTCGGTGTACACTCGCTACCGGATAGACTTGGCTTACATAATCCAAAATGCCATGATCTACCGAGTGACACATCCGGGGGGAGCAAACCTTGGATACGGGTGGCTTCGACACGGATCTTTGAGCACTTCGGGGTTGACTTCGAGGGAGAGGAGATTGTCCCAGTTGGGCATGGCGGTACGATAGGTCACAGATTGGTCGCTCGGATGCACTTAACGGGCGGACCAAACTCACCGAGAGATGCCAGCCGAGCAGGAGGACATGGATGTAGAGATTGATGATGAGGATTATACGGACTCGCCACCACCTTCCCAGTTTGAGACAGGAGGCACATCCGGGACTTAGGATACTTCGGAGGTCGCACCACCTTGGGTTAGGGGTCTGTTCACTCGGATGGACCAGTTCGAGCGAGGGGCAGGTAGAGATGAGGGGCCGAGATAGTAGAGTGCCTTGACATACTCCGCCGAGATGAGACTAGCTCCACCACCACCACCATAGCAGTAGATAGGTCTAGGTTTTGATTCACTTTGATTCAGTACTAACCTTAGGGTTTAGACATGTTTATTGTAGTTTTTATTCATCACATGTTCATTCCCTAACATTTTGTAAAGCGTAGAGTACGCTCCAAGTTATGTAAAGCTTTATTTTATTAATGAAACACAGTTATGTTTATTGCACTTGTATTATTGTCTCTTATGCATTTTCTTGATAATTACAATGTGAGAATGTATTTCACTTGACTTATTGTAAGTTATTCAAAATAAGATCCACTTACTTTATCAGTTTGTTTCTAACAAAAGATGTTCTATTACTCACTCTAATTCTTTTGAGTCACTTCGGATCTATGACTCGGATTGCTTATCTAACACTTGTATTAATTATTACCGACTTCGTAAAACCAAGGCTTTGATACCACTCTGTCACACACCCCACCCGACAACCCGTGGGTGCGATCCGTCACAAGATCCAAGGTTTTAGTCTATCAACAATATTTAAGACAAATATAGATAATCATGAGCAAAGAATATTCAATAACTGAATTAAATGAATTACAGGAGCCCAAAATACTCCAATATCAAAGGAAAGAAATAAAGAATAAAGGATAAAACAAAAATGAGGGCAGCGGAATAATTCAAAAGTATTTATATCAGTTCCTTTCCAGTTTGCTTCTCTAAGTCAATGAACTTAGACTCCAGTTTAATAAGGTGAGGGGTTCTCCAATTCTTCTCTAGTCTCTGTGCGAACCGCTCGACCACCTTTCGCCTCGACCATCAACCGGTGCGATAAGCGCACTCCATGCACCCGCATGAACTCCCGCACATGCTATTTCCATCTCCCACTTGGCGGTGCCACATCTTCTTCAAACGGGATGGTTCCTTCATAGGAAACCAGCCCATCTTCAGATATAAATCCTTCTTCGTATAGGCTAAAAACATACGAGAGAATAAAGGAATGAGTTCTAAAGAACTCAGTAAGAAACAATCATATATCTCATCCATCATCCAATAATGCCATGATACAACAATAATATGTATGAATGCAAAACATGAATGATGCTATGATTTCTAACTATGCAAGTCTCTAATAGTTGACATGCTTAAGATAAACACCAGCCCTCCTCTAGGTAAGTCTCATCACTTTGATCCGGCAAGGACTGGTTACCTCTGTAGGGATCCGGGGAAAAAGGGAAAGTCCACACCTGGCTCACAAACCATGGTTAGGGGTTAAGTCCACACTCTCTCACCACGACCATTGGTAATGAGTACTTGGCGCATGTCGGGGTTTCTAATCCAATGCAAGGTCATAATGGTTACATGTCTACATGAAGTCCAGATACATCCCCTATGGCACCAACCAACTCGGTTCAATATCCTTCGCAACCTAGGAGTAAGAATCCTCACGGACTGGCTACTCTGTTGGACTCTACTCCTTAACCCTATGGTCATCCACATATTATTGGGGCGGATGCTCTCATGATTCCTCACGACACCCGGTCCGGTCCTTGGACATCCATGAGCCCAACCCTAACATATGCAACCCTACCATTTATATGACTAACAGTGGACCACCAAGTCACATCACTTGTCATCACGGGTTACTCGGTTTCAATTCCCCAACCGAAAGGGTAGTAGCATGTGGGGTACCTAGCCATGCAATCTAGACTCATCCTAACAATGTCATCAATTAATCATGATAGTGCTTGAAGGTATCAGTAGGCATGTGTCCCATTCCACGACCTTCGATATCATCAGCCAAGATATCCCAAAAGGAACACCCCAACTATCATAACCATATACCAATTACCATAATCATATAACATTCACAATTCACCAGGTAATTATGAAATCAAAGCAAACAACAGTAGTATATTAGAAATAAATACAACTACAGCAGCATATAACAATAGAAATTTAGACTAACAACTATCAAATTAACATGTTCAAGTATATGTAGATAGATAAGATAGACTGTCCTTACTTGCATATAACTAAAACGTCCGTAAAATGGAATCCAAGTAACTATTAGTAGACTTTTCTTTTAAACAAGTAATCACCTAAACACGGGGTTATTTGAATATATAAGTCACATAAATCAATTTGAATCGGAACCGAAATCCAATTGGTCATCTGTTTACCAGCCGATCGCTTGTGCCGGTCGCTTAGGTTAAGCGACCGCCACTAGTGACCGCCCCAAAAACGATGAGTTTCAATCCGAAACTCGGGCTTCGATTACTCGATTTCAATCCGGTTTTCGAGTAATCTCATCCTAAGTCTCAAATTAAACACTCCCTAAGCCAAAAGGGTGAGAGAAAATAATCCACTACCATCAATAGATTACCCATAACCCTCTCCTTGATTGGATTAACCATATCACGGAAGTAGGGTTCCATTTACTGGTTATTCCATCTCAAGTAGATTAAAAAAGAGGGTAAAAATATCCAAGGGGTAATCACGGAGACGAGGGAAAAAGGGTAAAACCAATCTAACGGAGAAAAAAAGAGTAAAGAACGAAGGGTTAGTTCAATACCTCACACGAGAAAGCGAGAGAAGAAAAGAACCGATCTTCCAAGTCATCGTCAGTACTCCGAGAGACTCTTTCGGATCTTCCCCGCAGCCGTCTAAACTCCCAAATAAGCAACCACGAAGAAAGTATTCGTTAATTAGACGGAGGTTACCTTATATAGAAGTGCTGGGGGCAAAGTAGGGCAAAATCCCCGAAAACAGACCGGGCGGTCGCTTGGGCCGGTCGCTTAGGTTGAGCGACCGCCACTAGTAACCGCCCCCATGTAATTTGCCATACAAGGGTGCTTTTACTAGGGGCTGATACCCAAGGCCAACCTAGCCCTAAATAAGAGATGAGGGAGATCTTACCTTCATTCCGGACATCTCGAACAACACCCGACTTCCGAAATTCCTAGCGTCAACCAAGGCGGGCTCTTCAGATAAAGGTTCCAGATCCATGGGTCCGGGTATGGATCATGGGCTTCAATCCGGATACTCCACAAGTTCACCCGACTAGACCTTTGAGTTCTCGGACCTGGAATACGGATCTCGGGTTAGAAATACGGGGGTATTACAATATATGTGAGGATTCCTGGAAGAAATTTCACCCGAACCTCATGTTCCGGATCATCGAATGTGTTCAATATAATGGCAGGTGCTTTCAAACAATTATGTGCTACGTTACCTAGAAAATTGAACTAATATCTTTGGGATCAGTTGTTCTAAAAAAGCTTGGGAGATCCTTGAGCCTCGATATCTGTTGAAGTTCAAACACCGACTTGCGGGTCGGTAAATTCAGGAAGGTCGGTAAAACTCAAAGAGATGAAGTCGGTTCGAAGCTTCATGAAGATGATAGAATACTGCAGAACTTTCAAGAGGATTGTAGAAAGAGATAGAGGCGGCTATTGAAGAAGATTGTAGAAGTCGGAAGAAGCTTCATGAAGCTGGTAGAAGAGAGAAGAGGCGGTAGTTGGAGTCGGCGATTTGAAGTGAAATAGTCGGTTTAAGGTTCTTATAAATAGCATAGGTCTATGTAAGAACAATAATTAGAGAATAGAAAACATCAAGAGAGTTAGTGGAAAGAAAGAGAAGGAGAGTAAGTGAAGAAGCGGTGTTGAAACACCTTCATATGTGAACAAAAAAGAGTGGAGAGAGAGAGAGAGAGCATAAAGGGCAGCCATTAAAGGTGAGGAGAGAGAAGTGAAAAGAGTAGAGTGGAGAGAGAAAAGTGTTGTAGCACAGTTATTTGTAAGCTTTCCTTTTTAATTAGAAAAGTGATTTTTGCGGTGTGTCTAAACCTCCATCTTGTGAGAATCATATACAACTCGTTTGTGAGTGGTTACACCATCACCCTGCTGCACCAACACGTGGTATCGAGCCTGTTCAATTCTAGTTGATCGGAAGCATCAACATGATACGGGATGGCGAATATGATCCAGCCGCAGATTCCTAAATTATCAAAATCCAATTATGATAATTGGAGCATTTAGATGAAGGTACTGCTTTGGGATCCCAAGATCGTGGGAGATTGTTGATGAAGGCTATACTGAGAACCAGCTGCAGAAGTAGCCCCGTCCGATGCACGAAAAGTATGTTGGAGGATTTAAGAAGGAAAGATAAGAAAGCTCTATTTCTCATTTATCAAGGAGTTGACGAATCGGTGTTCGAGAAGATTTCGAATGCCATATCAGCAAAGCAAGCATTGGGATATTTTGCGAAAATCCTATCAAGGTGTGGATAAAGCAAAAAAGGTACGCCTTCAAGCTCTAAGAGCTGAATTTGAAACTCTTAGAATGAGTACATCTGAGTTTATTGCTGATTACTTTAGTCGAGTTCGGACTATTAGTAATCAAACGAAGAGAAATGGAGAAATATTAGATGATGTCCGGATTATGAAAAAGATCCTTAGATCCCTTGTTCCAAAATTTGAACATATTGTGGTGGCTATTGAGGAATCTAAGGATCTATCCACAATCTCTATTGATGACCTTATGGGTTCTCTCCAAGCTCACGAGCAAAGGATAAATAGAAATAAAAATCCTGGTGAAAGTCTGGATCAAGCTTTACAGAGTAAATTATCCATGAAAGATGAAGGTTCAAGTAGCGAAGTCAAGGATGAGGACGAGGACGAGGAAATTGTGGACGAAGCGATCGCGGATGAGAAACATTCGAGAGGCAGCAACTATAGCAATTATGGTGGACGTGGAGGATGGAGAGAAAGAAATAATTATGATCAAGGACGATCCAATATAAGAGGTCGAGGTTGGAGATCAAGAGGACGTGGTTCTTATTCTCAAAGAAGTGAAAGATCCCAATATCAATGCTATAATTGCTAGAGGTATGGTCATCTCAGCTATGAGTGCCGGGAAAAGCTTGAACCAAAGATTGAAGTAAAGACTCACCTTGCTAAAGAAGTGGCGAATGATCAATCCACAGTGTTGCTGACCTATAGAGGAGATGGAAAAGAATAGGAGCATACCTGGTTCCTTGACACCGGTGCAAGTAATCACATGTGCGGCATCAAGGAGTATTTTATAGAATTGAACGAGACAGGTCAAGGGGAAGTCATGTTTGGTGACTCATCCAAGATTCCAGTCAAAGGAAAAGGCAACATAATGATTCGAGCGAAGAATGGAGACCACAAGTTCATCACGAGATGTCTATTATGTTCCGGGGCTACAAAGCAACATAATAAGTCTTGGACAACTCCTAGAAAAGGGGTATGATATCCATCTCCAGAATTTCACACTCACTATTATGAACAAGGTTGGAGATTTGATTGCAAGAGTAAAGATGTCTAAGAACAGACTATTTACTTTGGACATCAAAGAAGAAAAGGTAAAGTGCCTAAACTCCATCATCAAGAATGACTCATGGTTATGGCATTTGCGGTTTGGGCATCTTGGCTTCGGTGGCTTAAAATTACTGTGTAAGTCAAGGATGGAGAATGGTTTACCAAATATTGATCATCCAGATCAAATTTGTGAAGGATGCATTCGAGGAAAGTCACATAGAAAAAGCTTTGAAGTTGGAAAGTCAAGAAGAGCAACAAAGCCATTGCAAGCTGATTTACGGTGATATAGTTGGACCACTTGAGGTTACATCACTTGGAGGTCATAGGTACTTTATTACTTTTATTGATGATTTTAGCTTGCAGATTTGGGTATATTTCATTAAAGAAAAATCAGCTGCTTTAGACAAATTTAAATAGTTTAAAGCACTGATTGAAAAACAAAGTGGCTATCACATCAAGACTCTCAGATCGGATAAAGGAGGCAAGTATACTTCAAGATTATTTGAAAATTTTTGCAAAGAGAATGGTATCTTGCACCAACTCACAACTGCTTATACTCCACAACAAAATGGAATCGCAGAACGGAAGAATCACACAATTCTCGACATGGTGAGAAGCATCTTGAAAGGTAAGAATCTACCTAAAGTCTTTTGGGCTGAAGTTGTAGCATGTGCTGTCTATCTTCTCAATAGATGTCCAACTAAAAGTGTCAAGTTCAAGACACCTTTTGAAGCATGGACTGGGTACAAACCCCAGTGTTAGTCATTTCAAAATCTTTGGATGCATTGCATATGCACATGTGCAGAGCAAAAAAGGAGAAAGCTAGATGATAGAGGAGAAAAACATATTTTCATAGGCTATGATGCAAGAACAAAAGCCTATAGACTCTACAACCCAATTAGCAAGAAAGTTGTAATCTCAAGAGATGTTGATTTCGATGAAGCAGATCATTGGAAGTGGACGAGAAGAAGAAAAGAATGTCAAAGGAACATTTTTGGAAGACGAAGAAGATCTTCAAGAACAAGCACCAACACGGAATGAAGATCCGGGTCAGCCTCCTCCACCAAGTTCAGTTCCAATAACTCCGAGGCAGCAGCAACTCCTCAATAGAAGCTCCTACAAGAACACGAAGGCTTAGTGATGTCTACAACACTACTGAACTAATACAAATGGTAGATGATTTTACATTGTTTTGCCTTTTAGCGAGAATGTGATCCAATCACATATGAAGAAGCTGCTCGTGAAAAGAAATGGCAAAAAGCCATGGATGAAGAAATAGAAGCAATCAAGAAAAATTATACGTGGGAGCTCATTGATTTGCCAAAAGGACACAAGACAATTGGAGTAAAGTGGGTGTACAAGACGAAGACGAATCAAGAAGGAAAAGTTGAGAAATACAAGGCAAGACTTGTTGCAAAAGGCTACAAGCAACAACAAGGTATTGACTATGATGAAGTATTTGCACCAATTGCAAGGATTGACACCATCGGACTTCGATTGCTTTAGCAGCTCAAAACAAGTGTAGAATCTATCGGATGGATGTAAAGTCAGCTTTTCTCAATGGATACCTGGAAGAAGAAGTATACATTGAGCAACCCCAAGGATATACTGAAGAAAGGCCAAGAAGATAAAGTATACAACCTAAAGAAAGCATTGTATGGCTTAAAGCAAGCACCAAGGGCTTGGAACATGAGGATTGATGCATATTTCCAGCAGAACGGCTTCATAAAGAGTCCATATGAACACACCTTATATACAAAGATAAGTGGAGATGGAGATATCATGTTCATCTGTCTCTATGTGGATGACATGATTTTCACAGGCAATAATCCAGGTATGTTCGAAGACTTTAAGAAAGCCATGACACGAGAATTTCGGATGACGAGATATTGGAAAGATGTCATATTTTCTTGGAATAGAAGTTACCCAAGCGAGATGAAGGAATCTTCATTTCACGAGAAGAAGTATGCAGAACAAGTACTCAAGAAGTTCAAGATGAATCATTGCAAGGCAATAGAAACACCAGTGAGATACAAATGTGAAGTCGAGACGTGATTGGGAAGAAGAACCTATCAACCCTATTTTTTACGAAGCTTGATTGGAAGTTTAAGGTACTTAACTTTCACAAGACCAGACATCATGTATATAGTAGGTGTTGTCAGTAGATACATGGAAGAACCAAAGCAAGTGTCACTTCATCGCAGCAAAGAGGATTCTAAGGTACATAAGAGGTACAACTTCTCAAGGTCTGTTCTATACTCGATCGAGATAATCCAAGACTGGTTGGTTACACCGACGGTGATTATGGGGGAGACCTAGATACAAGAAAAAGTACTTCAGGGTATGTGTTTCTTATTGGATCTGCAGCAGTTTCATGGTCATCAAAGAAGCAATCAACTATAGCGCTTTCATCAAGTGAAGTAGAATATATTGCAGCAACATTATGTACGTGCCAAGCAATATGGTTGAGGAATCTTATGCAAGAAATGCATCATCCACAAAAGGATCCTACAACCATATATATTGACAATAAGTCAGCGCTCTCTCTCGCGAAGAATCCAGTGGCCCACAGAAGAACCAAGCACATTGACACGAAGTACCACTTTATACGATAGCATGTGAAAGACAACAATGTGAACTTGGCATACTGTCAAACTGAAGATCAAATTGCAGACATTTTTACAAAGCCACTCAAGACTGAAGTGTTCAAGAGATTAAAAGCACAACTCGGCATGACAAGTCGAGTTTGAGGGGGAGTGTTGAAGTTCAAACACCGACTTGCAGGTCGGCAAATTCAGGAAGGTCGGTAAAACTCAAAGAGATGAAGTCGGTTCGGAAGCTTCATGAAGATGGTAGAATACTGCAGAACTTTCAAGAGGATTGTAGAAAGAGATAGAGGCGGCTGTTGAAGAAGATTGTAGAAGTCGGCAGAAGCTTCATGAAGCTGGTAGAAGAGAGAAGAGGCGGTAGTTGGAGTAGGTTCAGACTGAAGTGAAACAGTCGGTTTAAGATTCTTATAAATAGCATAGGTCTATGTAAGAACAGCAATTAGAGAATAGAAAACAGCAAGAGAGTTAGTGGAAAGAAAGAGAAGGAGAGTAAGTGAAGAAGCAGTGTTGAAACACCTTCATACGTGAGCAGAAAAGAGTGGAGAGAGAGAGAGAGAGAGAGAGAGCATAAAGGGCAGCCATTAAAGGTGAGGAGAGAAGTGAAAAGAGTAGAGTGGAGAGAGAAAAGTGTTGTAGCACAGTTATTTGTAAGCTTTCCTTTTTAATTAGAAAAGTGATTTTTGCAGTGTGTTTAAACCTCCTTCTTGTGAGAATCATATACAACTGTTTGTGAGTGGTTACACCATCACCCTGCTGCGCCAACAATATTTTTCATGCTAGGTATCCAATCAATGGGTTTGTCAAGATAGCAATTGGTGATGTCGTCCTCATCTGGTGAGCCCATCAAAGAAGAAAAATGATCAGAGACCCAGATATCTTTAACCACGCAAAGACATTCAATTTCTTGAAACACAGAAAACGTACAAACTAATACTTGGGAAAGAGTACCTTGGAGTGGAAATATGCCTCTTTTGATAAGCCCCACATATTGGAGATAACCCATGAAGCCACAAGCTGAGGCAGTCCAAAATTGAGCCACTTGGATGCCTAGTTCCTTGGCAGCTTGGACGGAGAAACTCATGGTTCCATCAGAAACAACGCAAGAGACTCTAGGTGTGGAGGAGGAATTGAACTTTTTCAGTAGCTCACGGAAGGGAGTCAAGCAGTTCTTTGCTACCGAATCGCATAGTGTGGGAACATCTTGTGTAGCATCACGGTCAGATGGTGGCAACCCATCTGGTATGGTTTCGAACTGGAAATCATTGAAACCATTGATCGCACCTGGAGCTTTGGATAGCAGTAAACGTCTGTGATTGAACTCAGTATTGACAAAGGTGATATGGAAACCTCTCGAGTGGAGAAGCTTTGCTACTTCCATCATTGGGTTAACGTGGCCTTGTGCTGGGAATGGAATGCACACAGCGTGAGGCTTCTGGGCGGCAATAGAACCCATATTTGCTTGCTTGCTTGCCATGGCTTTTTTAGAGATCTTGCTAGCATACTGCCGTCAATTTATAGAAGAAAGAATGCATTGCTTTCCCACTAAATTGAGATCTAGTCTTCCCTCTATCTAATCAGATACCTTGGACCATCAATAATTACTAGGTAGGCAGTATTATTGTGGTGAGCTAGCTCCACTTGAAGAATCATAATCAAGATTCCAGGTCCAAATTAAATATCTAAGAAACCTGCGTCCACATCCAAACGTTCCAATTGTTGGAACTTTGGGGGAGGGGAAGGGGATATTTAAGGGAATAGATGAAAACCTAAATAGTCGATATACGTTGCTGTATGTTTTCCCCCATTCTCAAGTGCCTTACTGTACTTAATGATAAGGTTGTTCCGTTGTGACTGAAAATTTGACATGTTGTGGAGGGTAGGCAACCTAAGAGCCCTTTGTGAAGAACCACACACACCCTCTTGCGGAGTTGGAGAACCCTTCGGGAAGAACCCTTCACACCCCCTTGGGAAATTGGAGAACCCTTCGGGAAGAATCCTTCACACCCCCTTGGGGAATTGAAGAACCCCTTTGGGAAAAATCCTTTACACCCTCTTGGGGAGTTGAACAACCGTTGCGAAGAACCACAAACACCCCCTCGAGGAGTTGGAGAGCCTTTCCCTTTAGGGGGCGTTTGGTTCCGCAATTCCCCGGAATCTGCAGGGGAATCATGACTCCAATAAAATAAATCGTTTGGTTCACACGTTGAGTCGGAATCCGGATATTTCAAAAATCACCGGGAATCCACAATTTACACTAAAAAACTGAATCCATTGGATTCCAAACCGAGTCGGATAATTCAACCCCAAATATAAATAAGAATGATTCTCATAGGATCACAATTATCATGAAAAAAAAATTCTCTACTCATCTTCTCAACGAGCATGAAATTTCCTCTAGAGCTCTTAGTCTCCGTTTTCTCTAGGGCTCATCTTCTGCGCAGAGCATGAAAATTTTCTCTAGGGTTCATCTTCTCTGCAGAGCAAGTCTTCCGTTCAGTTTGGGAACAAGCATAGCAATCGTTCGTTGAGTTCCATCGTTGTTTTCTAAGGTTGGATTTGGCTTCACAAGAGTAGAACGTTGTTGTCGAGCACCAT